>NW_007251423.1:59275-154414 GCF_000164805.1 Carlito syrichta | reverse complement strand
AAGAAGTCTTGGTGTGGTGGCTCAGTCTGCAATCCCAGCACTTTGGGAGGTCGAGGTGAGAGGACTGCCTGAGCCCGGGGGGTTCGAGACCAGCCTGGACAACTTTGTGAGACCGTATCTCTACAATAAATCACAAGAATTAGCCGGGCGTGGTGGCGTGCACCTATAGTTCCAGTTACTTGCAAAGCTAAGGTGGAAGGATCGCCTAAGTCCAGCAGGTCAAGGCTGTGGTGGCCGTGAGCATGCCACTGCATTCCAGCCGGGGCGACAAGAGTGAGACTCCAACTCAGAAAAAAAAAAGGGTCCCTGGGCAGGAATTATAACCCAAAGTCACGTGTGTCACGGACCAGATAGCAAGTAAGATGGACCAAGAACTGGCCATGGGAGGCCTGGTGGGAGGCAGGAATGAAGCAGGCATCAGGGGTCCTTTGAATAAGGCCTGGATTTTCACTCTGGGCCTCTGCACCCTGCACCCCTCACATGATCTCACTTCTGTCTCTGGCCTCTGCTAACCCCATCTTCTTCCTTCCTTCCTACCCCCACCCCTGGCCAGCCCTACCCAGAGCCTACACTTCCTAAATGAATTAACTGGGATTTCAACCCCTTTAGCAAGTTGAAAGGATTGGGAAAATGTTATCATTAGTTAAAACTCATGGACATAGTGAATGGCATTTGTGCTACATTTGCCGTTTTCAAAGCATTTTTCTTTTTTTAAATTTTTTTTTGAGTTGGAGTCTTACTCTGTTGCCCAGGCTGGAGTGCTGTGGCTGCTCCTGGCCAGCGCAGCCTCCACCTGCTGGGCTCCGGCGAGCCTTCCGCCTCAGCCTTCCAAGTAGCCAGAACTACAGGCATGTGCCACCACATCCAGCTAATTTTTGATTTATTGTAGAGATGAGGTTTCGCCAAGTTGCCCGGGCGGGTCTCGAACAAGCGGGCTCAGGCAATCCACTCACCTCGGCCTTCACAAGTGCTGCGATGACAGGCTGAGCCACCGAACCTGAACTCAAAGCATTTTTCACACACAGAACCCAGTTTAATCTATACAGCAACTCTGATGCTGCAGGTAGGGGTGACTATTCCAAATTTTCAGAGGCGCTCATAGGCATAAACGTAAGGTACATGGCTTGCCTAGCTGTGCATATCAGAGCTGGAGTCAGAGCCTAGGTCTCCTGACTTCAAACCCTACACTCTCACCACCCCACAAGTCATAAAGCTTTTCCTAGCACCACCTTCCTCCACACTTCCGCCCACAGCCTTATCTTTGCTCTGATGGGTTTTCTTCTTTCTGTCTTAGGTTAGAGCTGATCACCCAGAAACTGAATGAATATATTCATGTTAGTGTTCCGGTGGCCAAAATTTGCCCTGAATATCTCACTGGTTCTTCTTCTTCTTCTTCTTTTTTTGAGTTGGAGTCTCAATCTGTCGCCCAGGCTGGAGTGCAGTGGGACGCTCACAGCCACTCCAGCACCAACCCTCTGGGATCCCATGACCCTTCTACCTCAGCCTTCCAAGGAGCCGGAATTACAGGCGCACACTACCATACCCACCTAATTTTTTTTTTGATTTATTGTAGAGACGAGGTCTTGCCAAGTTGCCTGGGATGGTCTAGAACCCGCGGTCTCAGCCAATCCACTCGCCTTGACCTCCCAAAGTGCTGGGATTACTGGCTGAGCCACCGAGTCTGGCCCTCCCTGGTTCTTCTAGAGGCAACAACCTGAGTGTTTTTGTTTTGTTTCTAAAAATTAAACTACATAGCGAGGCTGAAGCAGGAGGATCACTTTAGCCCGGGAGTTGGAGGCTTTGGTGAGCCACGATTACGCCACTGTACTCCAGTGGGGGACACAGAGTGAGACCCTCATCGCTAAAAACATAAAATAGAAAGTTGAATGACAACACCAGCTGCCAGGAGCTAAAGTAAAGTGTCCCCAGCCATCAACACTCCAAGCACCTGCTCTCTATTTAGTGTCACAAAGACACACGTGCTGAACACTCTTCACTCCTGTTGGCTTATCAGGATGTCCTTGGCTCACATGGGGTGGCCCAGAGGGATGTGAACTCTAGTTTGGGATGATGCTTGGGGTCTTAAACAAGCCTCCCAGGGGACCTTATGGGGTTTTTGGCATAGGTAAATTGCAGGACGATAGCACTGCTGACCTCTTGGGGCACATCAACTTTTGGCAACTAAATAGTAGCGGTCTCCCACCCAGATGGGACAATAAAGATGTGTCCAGGCTTCGCCCCATGTCTCCTGGGGCAGGAGAGAATGGGCCCCTGAGAATCACTGCTCTAGGGCCGAGGAGTGAGTGCCCATACACTGTAACTTCATGAGGGTCTGTGAGTCCTTAGGGTAGGGAAACCGAGGTACAAGCACACATGTGAGCACGCACACATTCACAGGAAGGGCCTTCAGTAATAGCTGCAGTTTGGAGTTGCTTACCGGGTGTTTGATGTTTTTCCTACCTAACAAGAAGACTGGCTTCTGGTGGGAGGAAGAGACACACTGGCCTCTTCTCCCCTTGAGGGTCCACTATCCCTCACTTAACTGAGAACTGGAAGGGAAGAGGGTGGTTGAAAATTTGCAGCCCTTCCCACCATTGAAGACTGGTTCCTTGCACGGGGGAGAGGGGAGAGGGCAGAGGTGGTTCTGGGAACAGGGAGAATCTCAGCCAGGACCCACCATGCCCCAGCGCTGCTAGGTGTGTGTGTTTCCGTGTGCAGGGAGGGACTTATACTGGCGGCCCGGAATAAGGACTGCCACCTCCCTCCTCGACTTTATGCCTTTCTGAGATTCTGGGACGAGGGAGTGGGGGAGACCACTAAGACGATGGAGAGTCCACAGCTTGGCTGGAAGCCAGCAGCACCGCCTGTAATCCTCTCCCACAGCAGGACCAGAAATCTGGAGGTGGCTGGGCCGTTCCAAAGTCAGGCCCAGCTCAACCACAATGGAAATCAAGCTCTCCTTAGCTGTGACTCTATGTGAGGTCAGCCTCATGACCGCCCTGGGGGAACCATTCACGGGTGGGAACACGTCCCTAGGATGAAGTGATGTGTGGCTGAGCTTAGATTCTCACATGGTCACGACATGTGGGCCAATTAAAACCGCCAGCTCCTACGTGCCCAGGCTACGTCCAGCAGGCACTCCCAAGCCCAGCTCCTGACCAGGTGTCCTAGCTGGGCGTCAGCACACAATAAGATGTCCCCTGGGATGTCAAGCACTGGGATGATGGAGTGTGGCATCAACACAACTGCCAGTCAAGCAGCAGCGACTGCTGCCACTTCTGGGGGGGCCATCCACGAGGAAGTATGCTCCTGCCACGCAAAAGCAGAAAGGAGAAAACCACACCCAGATGGCAAGCATTACGACCCGCCATCTGCAGATGCCACCACCGCGAGTTGTGACTATCGGTGACAGGACGCACACGCGGTTTTCCAATCTTAGTGAATATGGGAAGTTCTTTTTTGGGGGACTGGGGCTTGGCTCTTGTGGCTCACAGTAAAGTGGAATGAGGCTGTGGCTTAAAACATGTCTTTACCTTGTTAAGGAAAGATGATTCTAGTCCTATTTTGACATTGTTTTCTTTGGAGCAGAGGCTGGATTCTTCTCTCAGCATCTACCAAAATGGTCATGTGCCTTCTCCTGTTGACTCATTCCTGGGATGTATGTAGGGTGATGGGTCTCCTCACACGAAGGTACCTTTGCGTTTCCCAGGTAAGCCTTATTTGGTCAGGGTGGTTTGTTCGTTCTTGTGTTATATTGTGGAATGCTAATCATGCTGTATGTGTTTTTACTGCTACATTCCTAAGGAAGGGTGAACAAAAGTTTTCTCTTCTTTGGTGACAACTTTATCAAGTGTTGCTTTACTGTGGCTTTGTTATTTAGAGGGGTGTTGCTTCTCTTTTCCGAATGTTCTGGGCCCCTGCTGCTTCTGAGCCCTCCTTGGGGCAAGCCCTGGGCCAGGTGGGCTGTTTCCGCTCACATCGGGTCCAGGGAAGGGTCCCTCTGAAGGATGCTCACTGGTGAACTGGAGTCCTCTTTCCTGCAGCGAGGCAGGGAATCCATCCTCCAGAATCCCCGCTTCCACTGGAGACCACGCAGCAGATTAATTGCAGCTGTGCCCTGGAATTTCCCCAACACACAAATCTTCCTGATGTAAAACAGCTGGGAGGAAATCCCAGCATGCCCTGGATGGAGGCCGACCTGCCAATGCGCCACGGAGCTTAACCCTCCAACTCCCAGAAGAGAGGGAGGGCCCCTACCCCAGCCACACACCCCACCCCCCGTCCCACATGTGCTTTGTGTGGACAGGACTCGGGGGAACGCCCACGTTCTCCCTGTTTGCCCGTCCTTACAGAAAAACCCTGAAGCAGGGCCTGCACAAGAGAGGAAACAAAGCTTCATGTTACAGAATTCACAGCCCCGCTCTCCACGGTCGAAAGGAAGGAAAACAAATCATCTCCGAAAACTGCACAGGTGAGAAGACCCAGCCCACAGGGGGCCTTCCATCTCTTCTGTGGCAGCAGTCCCCAACCCTTTGGGGCATCAGGGACCAGGCTCACGGAAGACAATCGGTCCATGGACAGGGGTGGCGGGGTAGGGATGTGAAGTCAAACCTCACTGCTCGTGTGAATCGCTATTTGCAGTCGCTCTCCAGCACTGGCATCACCATCTGAGCTCCACCTCGTATCATCAGGCATTAGATTCTCATAAGGAGTGAGCAAACTAGCAACCTTGCATGCAAGGTTCACAATAGGGTTCGTGCTCCTAGGAGAATCTAATGGCGCCGCTGATCTAAGACGGAGCTCCTTTCAAAGGATGGGAAAAATGTTCCCACTGCCCTCACCTCCTGCTGTGTGACCAGTTCCTAACAGGCCACAGACAAATACCAATCCATGGCCTGGGGAGTGGGGACCCTGTTCTATGGCTCTCCAGTCTTGCCTGTTTTGGGTTTCCATAGCAGACACTGAAGCTCCCAGTTTTGGTGACCAGTCCTTCCTGTCTCTCTGGACCCCTACAGTAAACAGTGGCTGTGGGGACCTAGGATCAGGGTACCCTTGGATAGAGAAGTGAGGGTTTCCCAGACCTTCTCAGGAGAGGCATGATGCACCCTGTCGCCTGGGAAATGCCTCCCAGGTAGCTGCGACTAAAGGCACGCACCACTGCATCCAACTAATTTTTAAATTTTTTGTTGAGATGAGATCCCACTATGTTGTCCAGGCTGGTCTCAAACCCATGGCCCCTCCTCTCAAAGTGTTGAGATTACAGGTGTGAGCTACAGCACCTGACCTTGTCCCTGCTAAAAACCCATCTGTGGGTATTTTCTGGGGTTCAGAGAGAGAGCCCCCAAACTCACTAGCAATCTGGCACTCATCTATCCCTCTGCCTTCCACCGTCACCACTCCCCCAACACTGGTAGTGCTGAAGTCCCTTATGTGTTCTGTTTTGTTTTTGTTTTTTTTAGTTGGAGTCTCACTCTGTCACCCAGGCTGGAGTGCAGTGGCACACTCATGGCCACCAAGCCTCAACCTGCAGGGCTCTGGCGATCCTTCCACTTCAGTCTTCCCAGTAGCTGGAAGTAGAGGCATACGCCACCACACCTGGATAATTTTTTGACTTAATGTAGAGATGAGGTCTCACTAAGTTGCCCAGGCTGGTTTTGAACCTGTGGGCTCAGGCAATCCTCTCACCTCGGCCTCCCAAAGTGTTGGGATTATAGGCGCGAGCCACCGCGCCCAGTCCCTTCCGTATTCTGGAAGTGTCACAGTGCCCTGCTGTTCCCCTGCCTGCTGTATCCTTTCCTCACGAGAAACTTTAAGCCCTTCTTCAAAACCCAGTCCTCCCAAGGTCACTTTCCCTAACATGCATCAGTCACCCTCCCTGAACTGTGCAGGGTATTCCCAAGGCACTCATTATTCATGTACATACTCCTCCTGTCCTTTGGACTGTGAGCTCCTCAAAGGTCATGCCTGTACCCCAACTTCTCACCCAGATCCCAACAATCAAGATGTGTTGAAACCCTGTCCCATCCTGTACTCATGCGGTGAGCGGAGGCCCCAGTTTCCACATCTGTGACATGGGGTTGTCCAGCCTCTCCTTGAATCCTTTAGAGATGTGGAATACACATAGGAGAGCCCATGTCATTCTTTTTTTTGAGTCAGAGCCTCACTCCGTCTCCCAAGCTGGAGTGCAATGGCACGCTCATGGCTACTGCATCCTCGAACTGCTGGGCTTGGGCGATCCTTCCACCTCACTCTTCCAAGTAGCTGGAACCATAGGCGCGCACTACCACGCCCGGCTAATTTTTAAATTTATTGTAGAGAAGAAGTCTCGTCAAGTTACCCAAGCTTATCTTGAACCTGTGGGCTCGGCAATCCTCTCGCCTCTGCCTCCCAAAGTGTTGGGACTACATGCGTGAGCCACCACACCTGGCTTCCATTTCACTCTTTGGCAATGACTGGTTCTCACGATCACTGGCCTAATTCTGCCAAGAAATTGTAACCATAGCATGGAGACTGGGAGGCCCACGTAAGATCCTTTAATTTCTGTAGAAATGGTCACAAGTCGATGTATATTTGAAAACACACCAACATCGAGCAATTAACCCCGCAGTGAGAAGACAGAAAAGCTTTCCCAAGTGGGAAAAAATTTTAGTTTCCAGAGTCAATAAAGAGGCAGAAAATAAAAATATAAGAACTTGTTCCCAAACAAGATGGAGTAGACAAAGTTTAGGACCAAAAATACAACAATAAGGTTTACATCCTTATCCCTAATCTTCTTTTCTAAGAATGAAAAGTTCAAGCATGTGCTTAGCTTTGTGGAAGGCGCTTAGTTCCAAACGCTGTGTCTTTGTTTTACCTAAGGGTGGAAGGTTGAGTTCCCTCCTGAGGGTCTGTTGGCAGATGAGCACTTTACCAAAAAAAAAAAAAAAAAATCCAGTTAATAAAAATACAATGCCCTAAAATGAGCTGCTTTCAAATTTAATATGACAGACACAATTTTCTGTGGAAAAGTTATTTAGAACCACATTTTGTAGTGTTTTGAGCCAATGAAGTGAATGTTCTTTCTTTTTTTTGTTTGAGTTGGATTCTCACTCTGTCACCCAGGCTGGAGGGCAGTGGCACGCTCCCGGCCACCGCAGCCTTGACCTGCTGGGCTCCAGCGATCCTCCTGCCTTAGCCTTCCAAGTAGCTGGAACTACAGACCTGTGCCACCGCACCTGGCTAATTTTTTTTGTTTATTGTAGAGACAAGGTCTCGCCAAATTGCCCGGGCTGATCTCGAACCTGCGGGCTCAGGCAATCCACTAGCCTTGGCCTCCCAAAGTGCTGGGATGACAGGGTGAGCCACTGAGCCCGGTCATGACTGTTCTTTCTAGAACCTGTCACAGCATTTAGTCAACAAATGTTTTCGAAGCCCCCCTCCCCCATGCCCTGGTAACAGAGGGGTCCACAAAGTATTTCATGACACATGAGCAAACTCAAAAACAAGACAGAGTCCGTTAGGTTTCCACTTCCCCATAAACACCTACTTCCCCGCTTCCTTCAAATAATTCCCATTCTTTCCTCGATGATGCAAACTATTCTCTTCCCCTCCCATCCCAGAGAATCTGGCAATTTTGCCTCCCAGACTTGACCAAAGGTTTGTTTTTAGACATTGGCTCCCCCACCAAGGCCAGTCTGTAGTGATGGGGAAGGACAGACCATGGGAGGCAGGAGACTGCGATTCCAGGCTCTTCCTAACCTTTCTGGACTCTGTCTTCTCACCTCTGGAATGGGTAAGAAGACGGAGACTCTAACTGCATCAGCCTGAAGCTAGGGCCTCAACCAGAGGTCTCCTATGGGAGAAAACATCCAGAGCAGCTGTTTAAAGCCCAACAGGCTCAGGGAATAGAGACCCGGTGGAGGTATTCTGCAACTACGGGGTCAGGAGTCCTGGATGGGCCCACCTTCCAGGACCTCTGGTTTCTCACCTGGGAGGAATGAGAGCACTTTCTACCTTGCAGGGTGATTATTATCTTAAGGGCCGCTGTCACAAGGGAGTGGGCCAAGATGAAGGCTAGGCACGTGGCGAGCTGTAAGAACTATGCATCTAGTCGCTAAGTTTCCAAGTTACTGATTCCCAGGGTACCTATGACCTGCACTTGACCTAGGGGCGAGGAAAAGCCAACTAACACAGCTTGGGCACAACTCATCCATGGTGCTTTGGGGGATCTTGAGAGGTCCTGTCCAGTGGTGGGTTGGTTGGCAAATGCCCAAGAACAGGCTCTCCAGGCAAAAAAACCAAACCATATTGTGTAGCATTTGCTGGCATCCCTGGCGTAAATACTCCCACCGTGGCTGATTTCAAGGTGCCATGGTGCATTACTGAGGGCAGAGTTGGGAAGATATGATACCGTGGGCTGACTGCCAGCTGGCTCCAGCATGCCACTGCCCGTGGGCAGGAGCTAAGGGGCCTCAGGTGTGTCCTGACTTGCTGGGATGGCTGGAAAGCTGACACAGGTGGTCCTTCGCTGCCATTGGCCTGTCTTAGGTTTGGATGCGTCACTGGATTCATGGTCAGGTACACCTCCCTGGCTGCTGCGTGATCCTTGGAAAAGGAGCAGGGAAAAACTCTATCCCCAGAGCACTGGGCATGACCACCAAAAAAAGGTCAAAGATTAACCTGCTTTGAGTCCTCAGCAGCCTGCGGTTCCAGGCCTGCACAGCTGTGATCTTCAGTTTGTAGGGCCCAGGAAATGTCTGCTCCCTGCCCCTCCACAGACATGCCACAGAGAAGCATCTTCCTGGAAATAGGCTTTGGAGCCTGGCCCCTCTTGGTCGTCTCCCTTGTCACTGCATACTTGGGCACCTATGGATGGCATTCCCCATCCCCCCGCCTCAGGTGAGATTGTCTACCCTGGCCCCCACTGGGTGCACAGTCTACCTGCTGGCCTCTGACCACGGGCTCGGACTGGGCCAGAAAAGCAAACGACTCCCTGCCTGACATCCTGCAGCCCTGTTCTTGGCTGTACGGAGACCCCCACGCCATATCACCCACATCCTGATCACTTAGCAGCACTGGTTCCTTCTGGCCGCTCACTAAGTTTCTCACCATCGACACTGCCACTTGTAATGTGGGGGATAG
Organism: Carlito syrichta; assembly: GCF_000164805.1. NCBI lineage: Eukaryota > Metazoa > Chordata > Mammalia > Primates > Tarsiidae > Carlito > Carlito syrichta. The sequence continues at coordinate 145,294 of NW_007251423.1, read as the reverse complement.
TTTATTGCCCCCCATCCTTGCCCTACCCTTAGAGGGTATTAAACTTTTTAAACTCTGCCAAACGGACACGTGAAAACTAGTACCTTGGCCCAGGAGAGGTGGCTCACGCCTGTAGCCCCAGCACTTTGGGAGGTGAGGGTGGGAGGACAGCTTGAGGCCAGGAGTTCAAGATCAGCCAAGGCAACACAGTGAGACTTTGGCTCTTAAGAATAAACAAATCGGCCGGGCTTGGTGGCTCAGCCTATAACCCCAGCACTTTGGGAGGCCGAGGCGAGTGGATTGTCTTGAGCTCGTGGGTTCGAGACCTGCCTGGGCAACAAGGCGAGACTTCGTCTCTACAATAAATAAAAAAAAAAAAATTGAAAGAAAAAAAAGAATAAACAAATCAACAAATATATAGAGACAATAAAAACGGCACCTCGCTGAGTTTTAGTCTGCATTTCTCTTGTTAGGATGAGCAAGGCTGCTTACTGTCCTATGTACAGGCAGCGGTTTTAAGGACAGAAACGTGATGTGTGGAGCACAGAGGAAGTGGGCTCATGGTCTCCTGGGGACAGGCATGGGGAGAAAACAAGTACGGAGGTGGGAACACGTGTGGAGGGAACTGTGGGCTCCCTGCAAATGACACAGGACTATGCAGCTTTTACTGCACTTGACCTCAGGTGGCAGAGGGCAGATCTGACAGATGCTGTCTGGGGGGTGCTGAGGGAAGGAGAAGAGGAAGGGGAAACCTAGGAAGTGCTGGTGGGCAGTCACCCTCACTCCTCCTCCGAGCTTCCCTTCCCAGGCTGCACACAGGCTGCCTCCATTTCCCCACAGCCTTCCTGGCTGGCCCTCAGTGCCCAACAGGCTGGCTTCTGCTCCAGCCTCTCCGCCGTCTCTGTAGACACCCAAGTATCCCTGCAAGGCCACAGAAACTTTAGAAAGAAATAAAGGCACTTGGCTTTTTTGGGGGGTAGGGGTGGAGTCTCACTCTGTCACCCAGGCTGGAGTGCAGTGGCACGTCCACGGCCACCGCAGCCTCAACCTGCTGGGCTTAGGTGATCCTTCTGCCTCAGCCTCCCAAGTAGCTGGGACGACAGGCATGTGCCATCATGCCTAGCTCATTTTTTTATTTCTTGTAGAGACAAGGTCTCGCCAATTTGCCCAGGCTGGTCTCGAGCCTGTGGGCTCAGGCAATCCTCTCGCCTCGGCCTCCCAAAGTGCTGGGATTATAGGTGTGAGCCACAGTGCCTGGCAAGCACTTGGCTTTTAAACAGCCACAGGCTGTGGGCAACTCTGGGGAAGCCCTCTCCTCCCTTCCTCCTGCGGTTTCAAGTCCTGTGTGCCTTCTGCCTGGCTCACGTTTACTGACCCGGATAAACATCTTGGACAAACTGTTCAGTGAGAAAAGCCAGTTAACAGAATCTGGACAGATAAGTCACCAGAATGCTATCACTGGGTTTCCTTCTTTGTACTTTCATCCTCACTCAGAATTTTGCAATGACCACATATTATATCATAACAATAGTATTTGGCTGGGCACAGTAACTCACATCTATAATCCTAGTACTTTGCGAGGCTGAGGCAAGAGGATTGCCTGAGTCCAGGAGCTCAAGACTAGCCTGGGCAACATAGCCAGATCCCATCTCTATTTAAAAAAAAAAAATTTTTTTTTTGAGTTGGAGTCTCACTCCGTCGCCCAGGTTGGAGTGCAGTGGAACGCTCACAGCCACCCCAGTGTCGACCTGCTGGGCTCTGGCGATCCTTCTGCCTCAGCCTTCCAAAAGCAGCCAGAACTACGGGGTTGAGCCACCACGCCCGGCTGATTCTTGATTTATTGTAGAGATGAGGTCTCACCAAGTCACCCAGGCTGGTCTTGAACCTGTGGGCTCAGACAATCCACTCGCCTCATCCTCCCAAAGTACTGGGATGACAGGCTGAGCCACTGAGCCCGGCACTCCTGATCATTTTTAATCCCCAAACCTGTGCCTTCAATGTACCCAACCAGAAATCTCAAAAATCCGCCATAAGGGCTTTAGTGCTCCACCCACCTGCTGCTGGCCACCAAGGACTATGGCTTCTAAACATCTTTTGAGTCTAGGTCACTCAATTTCATAGTGGGGCCACTGTTTCCTGCAGACTCCACCCAGAGGGAAGTTGGGGATAGTGACTCGGTTTGAAAGGGGTGAGTGTGGTTGCAAAAACACTGGCAAAGTACCCTTCCCTCAGACAGAACAAACTGTCTGTTGCCCCTCACGAACAGTGAGGCAGATGAAAATTACAGGGTCCTAGGTTCTCCCCATAGTACCAACACTGCTTCTGTTCCCACCGCTTCCAGTCTACCCTTCACTTGCCTCTAGAAAGATCTTTCTAAGATATAAAACCACACCACGTCAAGCCAGTACGAGGCAACCCATTGTTATAGGACCCTCTGCCTGCTGACCAAGACACGGTGACCACTCAGTACAGAGATGCAATACATAGTATCTCCTATATATGGTGGCTGTTCATGTGCATGGGCATGAATGACTAGAATACAAGTCTGCAAATGACAGGTTCAGAGAAGACAGAGACCATGGTGGGTAGGCATTATCGTGGAAAAACTGAAGACTTGTAGGAGATGGCATCTCAACTGGGTCATACAGGCAGGGTAGATGTCTACAGTCACTTATTTTTAACAAAATTTTATATTGACTATCTGATTTGATCTATGAACTCACTGGATATACAGTAGATTTTACTGTCCACCTTTGAAAAATGAGGAAAGTGCGCCCGCAGAGGATTGGATTGATTCAAAGTCATCAGAATAGTTGATGCTGGCACTAGAATACAGGGCTCCAGGCTTTTACGGTGTAACTCAAAGTGTAGAAGGACATGACTGTCACCTTCTAGAGGCATCCATCTAATCTAGGAGTCTTGAGATAGCAGGTATGGGGCACAGGAGCTGCCACAACCCTCTGTGCGCCCATGGCGGACACTGTGCATAGATAGTAGCACTCTTTCCTGGTAAAGGTGGGGAACACCTCGGAGTCCTCAACACAGTATACTAGGTGGGAACTGACGTTTTTTAAAAAAAACCTGATCCCAGCTGGGCTCGGTGGCTACCCTGTCATCCCAGCACTTTGGGAGGCTGAGGCAAGTGGATTGCCTAAGCCTGTGGGTTCGAGACGCACCCGGGCAACTTGGCGAGACCTTGTCTCTACAATAAAATAAAAAATAGCCAGGCATGGTAGGGCGCATCTGCAGTTCTGGCTACTCGGAAGGCTGAAGTGGAAGGATTGCTGGAGCCCAGAAGGTCGATGCTGGGGTGGCCGTGAGCATGCATGCCACTGCACCCCAGCCTGGGCAAAGGAGTGAGACCCCAACTTAAAAAAAAAAACTGATCCTATAATCCCAACACTTTGAGAGGCCAAGGTGAGAGGATCGACTGAGCCCACAGGTCGAGAGCAGTCTGGGCAACTTGGCAAGACCTCGTCTCTCCAATAAATAAAAAATCCGCCGGATTTGGTGGCACATGCCTGTAGTTTCGGCCACTTGGAAGGCTGAGGTGAAAGGATCGCCTGAGCTCATCAGGTCAAGGCTGCGGTGGCCTTGAACGTACTACTGCACTCCAGCCTGGGCAACAGAGATTCCCGCTCAAAAATACCAAAAAACCAAAAAAAACCCTGATCCTTTAATCCCAGCACCTTGGGAGGCTGAGGTGAGAGGATTGCCTGAGCCCAGGGGTTGAGACCAGCCTGGGCAACTGGGTGAGACCGCATCTCTACCACAAATAAAAAAATTAGCCGGGTGTGGTGGTACGTGCCTGTGGTTCCAGCTACTTGGAAGGCTGAGGTGGAAGGAAGAGCCCAGCAGGTCAAGGCTGTGGTGGTTGTAGGCGTGCCACTGCACTCTGGCCTGGCGACAGAGTGAGACTCTGACTCAAGAAAACAAAACAAAAACAAAAAAACCCTGATCTATGTGGCATGGCCTATTTCCTCTGCCTGGTTTAAGTCTAAAGATAGATACAGATATTCTGTTTGATGAGGAAGAGGGAGAGAAACCAAGCCCCAGGAAGGTTTCTCTCCTGGCTGGCACAATGTAAACCCAGTGCCTAGACAGAGGTGAGTTTCACAAAGAATGCAACTGAATGACAAAACAGCCACGATTTGCAGAAAGTCCATTGACCAAAAGCAGGCCTGAGAATTGTGAAGTTTATGGATTTTCCCTTGTGGGAGGGGAAGCTGGAAAACATCCCAGGTATTGAGGAGAAAGGAAGCGGGATCTGTGTATAATCAATGGGGCAACAGGAAGTGCTTATCTGGGGCCAGTAAAATACACAACACAAAGAACAGCCAGAAGCCTGGAGCTGCCTCCCAGCATAGAACTTCAAGGGCCTCCCAGAACCTTCTCTGAGCTCCCTCTGGCCCAGAGACTGGCAAACCAACAACTCCTGGGCAGTGAGCAAAGAGAAATGTCCGAGGAGGGCTCTCTGCAGGTGGGCAGTTCCAGGAGAGATCTCTGACGCCACAGGTGACAGAAAGGACTCTGGGAATAAGGCCACACCAGCCCCTCTACACAGGGCCATTGATCCCAATCAAAGGCCCAAAGCACAGTCCTGCACCCTACATACGTGTGTGTGTGTGTGTGTGTGTAGGCATGCGGGTGCACACGTGGCTCGCACAGTTCAGGGAAGAACAAAACAGTTTCCCATGTATGTGGAAGGCAGGGTACAGGACGTTATGATGGACGGTGGAAGGGCTAGGAGGCTCATGTTTATTATGGGTACACTGTGTGCCAGACACCCTGAGAGCTTCATTCTGACACCCAGACTTATCATCGCACCTCCGCCCCTTCCTCCTCCGACTGTCACTCCCACTCCCGTCTCGATTCTAATATATAACAGCACCTATTTTTTAATGCCTATGAGTACCCAAAATATTTCTACTCCAAGGCATTAAAAAAACATGTATTTTTATGTGTGTGTACAAATATACACACATACATATTATATAGGAAAACTGTGATTTATTGGACACTGTTCATTACAATGAAGCTCAACTTTTTTGTTGTTGTTGTTGAAGTCTCACTGTGTTGCCCAGAGGGCAGTGGGATGCTTCCGGCCACTGCAGCCTCGACCTGCTGGACTCAGGTGATCCTTCTGCCTTGGTCTTCCAAGTAGCTGGAACTACAGGCATTTTTTGATTTGTTAGAGATGAGGTCTCACCAAGCCGCCCAGGCTGGCTCGAACCTGTGGGCTCAGGCAATCCTCTCACCTTGGCCTTCCAAGGTGCTGGGATGATAGGCGTGAGCCACCGCACTCGGCCTTCCATTTTTTAAAAGGGGGGGGGAAGCAAATCAGTTCAAAGAAAAATATTACTAGTTTAGGTGGAATGTGGCAAGGTACACAAGGAAATGACATTTGGGGAATGTCATAAAATGCCCTGTTTCAGCTACCCAGGGGCTACAGCCACCTGAGAGGAAGGGTAGATCCAGGACTGGAGACTCACTACTTTCCCCCCAGATTGCTTCTCATCCAGATCCATCATCCTCTTGTGTACCTATAGGGTCAGAATCTCAGCCATTCCTTCCTCTGTCCTCCTCGCCCTCTAGATAGTCACCAAGTCCTGTATCTCTTCCATTCCCACGACTTTTCCAGCTGCTCAATACTCTCTCTGCCTTGCTTCAGGCCCTTGTTCATGCCAGCTGCCCACTCTGCTGCCCACTGACTTTCCAGCTCACACCCCCTCCCTGACCCCCTTCTAAGCCTTTTGGGGAGAGGCATCAAGTCTTATTTTCCCCTTGGGTCTCCACAGTCCTTGGCACGGCACGTCCCGTGTGAGAGGTACTTGATGAGTCCTGCTGGGAGTTTTCGGGTTAACTGCATCAGAGGGGCAAGGGCTCCTCTCTGAAGTGTTGCCGGCAGCTCCAGTGGAAGTGCAGGTAGAGGCCATCAGGGGACACTCCTGGGGTCATCACCAGAGACCTTAACTTGGCTGACCTAGGGTGAGAGCAGTGGAACTGTAACCTGGGAGCGCACCGGACAGAGGGAACAGGCGATGGGGAGTCTACCCATTGAGGAAGACTCCACTTACCCACAACAATAACCGTGATCCCATTTGTAAAATTGCTGATATCACATCTACTTCCAGCTATTTATATATTTCCCCCTACAGGTACATATTGATTACAAAAGTTAACGAATACAGCCTAACTCTTGCAGCGGGGGGCCACGAGGCCAGGGTTGTGCAGCTCAGTTCTGCTGTGGAACACAGCATTTCTGAAATTCACATTGTTTGATATTCACATTATGCCAGAGATACAATGAAGTATGTGCGAAAGCCAGGAACAGGAAGCCATGTGCAGAGAAGAATAAATGGATTCCTTTAAAGATAACAACATTCGGCCAGGCTCGGTGGCTCAGCCTGTTGTCCCAGAACTTTGGGAGGTCGAGGCAAGTGGATGGCCTGAGCCCGTGGGTTCAAGACCAGCCTGGGCAACTTGGCGAGACCTCATCTCTACAATAAATCAAAAATTAGCTGGGCGTGGTAGCGTGCACCTGTAGTTTTGGCTACTTGGAAGGCTGAGGCGGAAAGATCAAGCCAGGTCACCCCTGGGGTGGCCGAGAGTGTGCCACTGCACTCTAGCCTGGGCAACAGAAGTGAGGCTCTGAATAAAAATAAATAAATAAAGATAACATTTACTGACCAGTTACCTTATGCCAGACACTCCACCAAGCTATTTTCATGTTAAGTCACTTAAATCCCACAGCCTTACAGGCTGCTGCTCTATCATCCCCATAACAGATGATGGAAAGAAGGTACAGAGAGGTTAAGCAACTTGCTCAAGTCCTGTCTCATCCAAAGGACAAATGTTAACCCTTTTACTGTTCTTTTTTTTTTTTTTTTTTTTTGTCGGAGTCTCACTGTGTCTAACTGAGTCTCACTCAGGCTAGAGTGCAGTGGCGAGTTCACAGCCACCACTGCTGCGACCTGCTGGGCTCAGGGGATCCTTCTGCCTCAGCCTTCCGAGTAGCTGGAACTACAGGTGTGTGCCATGACGCCTGGCTCATTTTTGTTTTTGGTTTTTTTTTTTGAGTTGGAGTCTCACTCTGTCACCCAGACTGGATTGCAGTGGCCACTCCCAGCCACTGTAGCCACGACCTGCTGGGCGCCGGCGATCCTTCCGCCTCAGCCTGCCGAGTAGCTGGAACGACAGGCGCGCGCTACCACACCCGGCTGATTGTTTTTGATTTATTGTAGAGAGGAGGTCTCACCAAGTTGCCCAGGCAGGTCTCAAACCCGCGGGCTCGGGCAATCCACTCACCTCAGCCTCCCAAAGCACGGGATTACAGGCTGAGCCACTGAGGCTGAGCCACTGAGCTTGGTTTCATTTTTGATTTATTGCAGAGACGAAGTCTCGCCAAATTGCCCAGGCTGGTCTCAAACTCATGGGCTCAGACAACCCTCTCGCCTTGGCCTCCCAAAGTGCTGGGATGACAGGCTTGAGCCACTGTCCCTGGCCTCACCCTTTCACTCTTCTAGTGCAGGGAGAGAAGAAAATACACCACTTCTGCAGCCCATACTGGCATTCCTCAGATCCACTCAGGCCCACGGGGTGAACCACAGGGTGAACCGCCGAGGCCACTGGTAGAGCTGGGATGAAAACAACCCGGGTGTCCTGGCCCCCAGCTGCAGAAGCTCCCTACGCATGGATCAGGTTATTTTATTTTATTTTTTTACAACCAACATATAAACTCTTATAAGAGGCAGACATAAAAATAATTGGAAGGGGATCAAGTATTAACATAAACAAATCAATAAATGCCAATCTGCGGATTATAAATGCCAGCGGTAAATGCCAGTCTGCAGAAGTCATGTCAGACACAACAAAAGAATAATTGTGGTATTCAAAGTTTCATTGGGGATCAGCAGAAAGGTATGCTCAACGGCTCCACACTGCTCCCGAGGGCTTCCCATGCACCCGCCAGAAGCAGGCTCCGCCAAGGACCAGTGGGGAAACAAAGGCCCTGGAGACGGCCATACTGAAGACCCTAGGAGGCAGTGGCCTAGTGGGTCAGACCACACAGTTCCTTGGGGCAAGGCACCAAGCCGTCAAGGTCAGTCTCTGGGCTCCACTCCCATTTGTTTGCAGAACCTGAGATAAAGAAGTTATGAACCCAGTAATGAGTTAACATCTTTCTGTCTGTCAGACTGGCAAAGGCTTCCCCCCCTGCTCCAATTACCATGAGCACTTTTTAATACTGTGTTGGTGGGGTAGTAAATTAGTAAATCCTTTCTTGTGTAACTTGGAGGTATGCATCAAGTCTTCTGGAAGGCTTGCCACCTCCAGGAATGTATCCTAAGGAAGTAATTAAGGAAGTGAGCAAAGTGTACCTGTAAGGATATTCACCGAAGAGCTGTTTAGGATAGCTCAAAGACACGAAATGCCTTATGCCACAATGATATTTGAATTTATGGGGCAGGTGAATATTTACAAACACGGAAAGGTTTCTGCTATACACTTTTAAGTGAAAAAGCAGGACACAAAACATGTAGAGTCTCACTTTTGTAAAACAGAAGCCTTTGAATGTGTGTTGAGCGATCTGGAAGGATATCTCTGGACGGACTAAGAGTCAGTTGAACTTATCTCTGGACAAGATTATGGGGTTTAAAAAAAAAATTTCTTCTTTTGGCTAAACACATATTGCTTTTAAAATGTAAAAACAAATATAGGTAATGAGAATCACTTTTTTAACAAAGAAAACCTTAAAGACATACAATCAAATCAGGACCAAAAAATGCAGTATAATCTATATTCAAATCTCCAGAATCTCTCTCTTTTCTCTCTCTCTCTCTTTTGAGTTGGAGTCTCACTCCGTCGCCCAGGCTGGAGTGCAATGGCACACTCTCCACCACCCCAGCACCGACCTGCTGGGCCTCCAGCGATCCTTTCGCTTTAGCCTTCCAAGTAGCTAGAACTACAGGTGCACGCTACCATGCCCAGCTCATTTTTTATTTATTGTAGAGACAAGGTCTCGCCAAGTTGCCCGAGCAGGTCTCGAACCCACGGGCTCAGGCAATCCACTCGCCTTGGCTTCCCAAAGTGCTGGGATTACAGGTTGAGCCACTGAGCCAGGTCAGAATGTCATTTCTAAACTCTTTTCTTTCTTTCTTTCTTTCTTTCTTTCTTTTTTTTGAGTAGAGGTCTCACTCGGTCTCACTCAGGCTGCAAGGCATTGGCACAATCACGGCTCACCACAGCCTCGACCTTCTGGGCTCAGGGGATCCTTCCGCCTCAGCAACTTGAGTAGCTGGGACTACAAGCACACGCTACCATAGCCCCGCTAATTTAAAAAATAAAATTTTGTAGAGATGAGGTCTCGCTGTGCTGCCCAGGTTGTTCTCAAACCCCTGGCCTCAAGCAGTCCTCTAGCTTCGGCCTCCCAAAGTGCTGAGATTACAGGCTTGAGCCATGGCACCCAGCCTCATTTTTGAACTTCTAAGTGCTATTTTCCTTTGGATAGTGTCTTGCCCCTGACAACTCTTCCCAATTAATCCCATTAGAACTTGAAAAAGCACGGCCTCAGCCATTTGGAAAGCTCTGTTGGTCCTTGGGCAAGGCTCACTGGGGCTGGTAGAGCTGTGGCCATCAGCTGCACACACCCTTCCTCAGCCAAGGAGGGTTCCCCTCTGGCCTGGGCCTCTCTTTCCACTCTTTCCTTTTCAGGGCTGAACACAGATGGGTTTCCCTATGGGGGAAAGTCTAGTTGCCACTTCGACCAGCGGAAAAGGGCTGTGGGGAACACCCAGTCGCCATTTCTCAGATCTCACAAGGCACTGGGACTGCCTGCAAGAACTTTAAAACACTGATTTCTGGCCGGGCTCAGTGGCTCAGCCTGCCAGTCCAGCACTTTGGGAGGCCGAGGTAAGTGGATTGCCTGAGCCCGCGGGTTCGAGACCCGCCCGGGCAACTTGGCAAGACCTTGTCTCTATAATGAACCAAAAATTAGCTGGGTATGATAGCGTGCGCCTGTAGTTCCAGCCACTTGGAAGGCTGAGGTAGAAGGATCGCCAGAGCCCAGCAGGTCAAGGCTGTGGTGGCCGGGAGTGTGCCACTGCCCTCCACCCTGGGTGACAAGAGTGAGAATCCAAATCAAAAAACCCCCAAAAAACCCACTGATTTTTGTCCCCCTTTGCTACTATGATTTGACTTTTCTAGGGTGGGGCTTAAGCATCTACTTTTTTTTTTTTTTTCTTTTGAGTTGGAGTCTCATTCTGTTGCCCAGACTGGAGGGCAGTGACACGTTCACAGCCACCGCAGCCTCCACCTGCTGGGCTCCAGCAATCCTTCTGCCTCGGCCTTCCAAGTAGCTGGAACTACAGGTGCGTACTACCATGCCTGGCTAATTTTTGATTTACTGTAGAGACAAGGTCTCGCCAAGTTGCCCGGGCGGGTCTCGAACCCGCGGACTCAGGCAATCCACTCACCTCAGCCTCCCAAAGTGCTGGGATGACAGGCTGAGCCACTGAGCCTGGCCAAACTTTTTTTTTTGAGAGACAAGGTCTCGCTCTGTTGCCTAGGCTGGAGTGTAATGGCACAATCGTGGCTTACTGCAGCTTCCAACTCCTAGGCTCAAGTGATCCTCTCACCTCACTCTCCCAAGTAGCTGGAATTACAGGCATGAGGCACTGTGCCCAGCACTATTAAACGTTTTTTTAGTGCTACTGTAGTCCAGGTACCATGGTCTTGCCCTTCCCAAATCCTTATCCAGAATACTTATCTTCATCACAGGGGATCCATTATAAGGCTCAAGGTGGAAGAAGCTTCTAGTAAACAAGGAAAACACATACACTGAAAGCAGTCCTTGCAGGGTCTTATAAATTGACCATCAGAAGGTTAGCTAGGAAATGCCTGCATGGAATTCCTGATGGCTTACAGGAAAAACCCACCACCACAACCCATATTCCATGAGCATTCCTCATGGCGTTAGTATACAACATGCCTTATTTCTGGGTTGGGAACGGGGCTGCAAGGCATTCCCCCACCTCCCCAGCCAAATCCAGGGCTTGGTCTCTATGGAATTCCAAGCATCCAGGCTAGGCCACTTGGGTTGGGGAGGAGGGTATATTTCACAGGAAGCACAAACTCTAAAAACATTTCTTGAATCTCAGGTTGTGTCTCCTGTCGTTGACTTGGTAGCACACCAGTGCTGGACACAGTCCGTGCATGAGGTTGGTTCCAGAATGTAACTTTCACAAGCAGCTGTTTGGGGGCCAGACGGGAGGCGATCAGGGCCTGCATCTGCTGACCTGAAAATTCCACATCTCTGTCTTTTCTTCCTAAGCCCCCAGGGCCTAACCGCTGACTCTGAAATGCAGTTGCTGAACTGCTGAACGGGTGACAACTCCACCTGCACGTCCAAGGATTTGTGATGCATACAAAAGAACCAGACTGGGTATGTGAGGCCCATCTGGGTGCTTTCCCGTAAGTTCATTGGTCAAATTCTCATTTGATCCACCCTTGACTTCCCATGTACCATCCCATCGCTTCTTGGAGGTCAGGACTACTTGCTCAGAGGCACTCAAATACACGCTGAATGAAACTCAAAATCACGGTTTGAATGGGTCATTGATTTCTTCCCAATTTTCACCTTTCCCCTCAAAGAAGGGACAGGGAAAATCAGGGCAGCTGGCGGAGTCCCACAGTAGGGTGGGCTCTTTGCTGAGGTCACCCCTCCCCTGCAAGTTCTCTGCAAAAATCCCAAGCCCTCACTGTCATCCCTTCCACTCCTTCCGAGCCCTCAGCCCACTGCCATCTCACGTCCACGTCACCAGCACTGCTCTTACGAAGGTCACTGCTGACCTCCTAACTACAGAATCCAATGCCATCGTCTAGGTCTCTTCTGTAAGAGGCCCCTCGGCTTCTGGGACACCCTTTAGGCTGTTTTCCACTCACCCCCTCCAGCCACCCCTGCCCTGGAAAGCTGGTGTTCTCAAGCCTTCCCTGCACAGTCTCATTCCCCACCCCACCCCCCATAGGTGGAACCCACACGGAACTCCTCTCCCCTCTGGCTGGCCCCAGACTTTCTCCCCATTTGCAATGGCCTCCTCTCCATCTTGCTACAGGCAGCTGGATCCCACACAGACTCATCAAAACCCAGCCCTAATCCAGTTTCCTCATAGCCTATAAACCAGGGCTCTTTTGTTTTGAATTGGAGTCTCACTGTTGCCCAGACTGGAGTGCAGCGGCCGCTCCCGGCCACCGCAGCCTCGACCCGCTGGGCTCCGGCAATCTTTCCGCCTCAGCCTTCCCGGTAGCTGGAACTACAGGTGCGCGCTACCCCACCCGGCTCATTTTTTTAATTTATTGTAGAGATGAGGTCTCGCCTGCCCAGGCGGGTCTCAAACCCGTGGGAACCAGGACTCTTTTGAAAGAGAGGGGAACCCTTTTAATAGTGACACTAGACATCCTGTCTAAACCAGGACATAAGGCCACCCTGAATACTGTACAAACCTCGAGGATAATTTTGGTTACCCTCATCCTTCACACGTGACAGAGGACCATGTCCTGTCACTCTAACTCTGGACTGTCTCTCCAACTATTCCTGCTTCTCCGCTCTCCTCATTCCTGCCCTGGACCTCTGTAAAGACTCTGAGCTGACCTCCTGCCTGTGGCCCCTCCCCGGGCTGGCCCATCCTTCAGACTGGTACTGCCTAGCTGAAAGCTCCAGGGTTCCTCAGCGAGTCAGTAAAAGCTCACCTGCTCAGTGGGCAGCAGGGCCCTGGCCTACCCTTCCCTGCCCCGGCCACCCGTTCCAAATCTCCAAGGACAACTTCCATCCATCTTCCAGCCAGCCCACTTACTCTGTTCTCTCAATGCCTCGCCACTGACGTTCTCAAGTCTTTTGCCAAAAGGCTGCCATGCGTCTGCCAGGGGCTGGGCACTTTTGGTCACTGCCTCAAGTATAGACCAAGGGCTTCCAAGGGACCTCAGCCCTCACTTGCCTTTGGAAGGTGCGTGACCATCACAGCGGAGAAAAGCCACAACACACACCTTCTCTTCCTCCACCCCCCACCCCAATTTTTTCTGAGCTCCACAGCCAACTGTCCTGGCCCAAGCCTGGGGTGAGAATAGGGTGTCTGAAGCCACAGCCAATGCCCAAGGCCATTCTCTGTTCCTCACCCTCAAGCGTGGCTGCTCCCGTGGTCCTTGGACAGTGGCCTGCCAGAAGGAAGCTGAGCAGAACTCGCTCAGGGATGATATTAAGCACAAACTCCAGGCCCACAGCCCACACTCTTGCTAATTGCTTTCGGAGTTCCCAAAAGACCCCCTGTCATTCCTGGGCATCCCCCACATACATAATGGCTCATTTTTCTGCATGGTTTCATCTCTTTCCCTTTTGACAACATCTTTTAAAAGGCATCCTCTGGGCCAGGCTCGGTGGCTCAGCCTGTAATCCCAGCACTTTGGGAGGCCAAGGCGAGTGGATTGTCCGAGCCCACAGGTTCGAGACCAGCTAGGCAACTTGGCGAGACCTCGTCTCTACAAGAACTCAAAAATTAACCGGCGTGGCAGCACATACCTGTAGTTCTGGCTCCTTGGAAGGTTGAGGATGAAGGATCGCCGGAGCCCAGCAGGTCGAGGCTGCGGTGGCCGGGAGTGTGCCACTGCCCTCCAGTCTGGGTGACAGAGGGAGACTCCAACTGAAAAACGCAAAACAAAACAAAAACAAAAAACCCAAAACCAAATAAAAAGTCTTCCCTGGAGACTTGGAACCTGGACTCTTAACACCTCCTGGATGAAATGCTTGAAAACCCCTTTATCTACACCTTGGCCTTAATGCACACTTTTTCTTCCAGACTGGCAGCCTCAGCTCACTGCAGATTCCTGCTTCCCCATTCCACTTGGTTTCTCTGAAGCCAGAGGGAGCCAAGAGGATTAATTACTCAAGTCCACCTACTATTCCTTCCAGCTTTGACAACAGCGACTTCAACTCGCTTGACGGCGTAGGCTGGCTTTTTTTGTCACAGCTAAAGCATGCCTTCCTGTCCTCACAACCTGTCAACACACGTGTGTTGATGGAACGGTGTCCAGCCCCCACTCCACATGTCCCTCTTCCACACCACTGTTCATGGAGGTGTGGGTGGCAGGTTCAATGGGTTGCGGTGGCTCACACCTGCCATCCCAGCACTTTGGGAGGCTGAGGTGGGAGACTGCTTGAGCCCAGGAGTTCGAGACCGACTTAGGAAACCTAGTGAGACCTAGTCTTGACAAAAAAAATTTTTTTAAAAAGTAGTCAGGGATGGTGGCATATATCTGTAGTCCCAATACTTAGAACGCTGAGGTGGAAGGATCACCTGAGCTCACTTGCTTCAAAATCACAAAGCCGCTGGAAACGCCCTCGTTTTAATGCCTGCTGTATGCAGCAACCACCGGAGGTGGAGAATCCAGGTCTGGCCTGTGTGATGTGTCCCGACAGAACCCCAATGTCCTCATGTGCAGGCCTGAGGGCCTTGCTATGACAGTTAACTTTTATGGTGGGTTTTAGGGGCTTTGATAATTCTACTAATATTGTTGGGAATGCATTTTACAGCTTGGGCTTTGAAATACTACACACACATACACACACCCCCACACCAGCAAGGATTCCAAAAGTAGCTGAAAACTGGAATCACGCTTGATGATACCTGTGTGATTGTACACGATATAGGTAACTGCAAACCACAAAAATACTGATTAGGAATGACAGGCGGATTCTTGGCAGGCAGGATCCCAGAGGATGCATGCAGGGCTTGTCACAAGCAGATCGGTGACTGACGAAGAGCACATGCTCAGTCTCGGTAAGAGAACCCTCAAGTCCCCCCCCAAAAGGCCACATCCTAGCATAGGGACCACTATTCTGGTATGATGCCATTTGGACGCACCTGCTCTATCCCAAAGGGGCTGAGTGGACACTGAGCTTGCTGAAGGCAGGGGGGATCGTCTTTTGTACTTTGCATCTGTGGCACAGCGCCCAGCATCACCTTCCACGCAAGTTCATAAAGTGACTGCTGGGCCATCTTTTACACACACGTGTGAACAAATGGCTGGGCCCCATCTGACCCTCACCCACGAAGTCTCTTTAAATAATGAACTGGAAACACCAATATGTCTTCTTTTGTTTAGATGCCAGTTCCTCGCCTATAATATGGGGGTGGCGTCCCTGCCACACCAAGGTTACGTGAGGCAATGGTATGAAGCGGCTGGTTCTTTCTAAGCACTAGACGGCTATCAGCCGTTGCCATCAGTTCTTCTGGCTTATGTTGTTTTAACACTGAGGACAGAG
This sequence comes from Carlito syrichta, assembly GCF_000164805.1. Taxonomy (NCBI): domain Eukaryota; kingdom Metazoa; phylum Chordata; class Mammalia; order Primates; family Tarsiidae; genus Carlito; species Carlito syrichta. Next base: position 130,005 of record NW_007251423.1, on the reverse strand, counting down.
CAGTTCTTGACTTAATGATCGAATGGGATGAGTCTTCAGGCCTGCACTCAAGGAATGTCTTAGTTCCAGGTGCTGCAATTCTGGAAAGGGAGAAACAAGATAAGTCTGCAGTTTGGTACAAACCTCGAGAGGTCTGCTGGGGGGTGCTGGACACCTCTTCTCAGGAGTTCTCAGATGCCCTCTCCTCACACACATACCCTGTCTGGTACCCCCGCCATCAAGTTCGGGAGACTTCCAGAACCATCAGGAGCATCTGCAGGGTCTGGCCAGTGCCAAACCCGTCCTTCCTTTTTCCCCCCTCCTCATTCAATATCCCAACATTTGACCCTCTCCACCAGCATGTCTTTGTCCATTGTTCAGAAAAAAAATGAACCAAGCCACGACTCAAGGCTTGAACGCAGTTAAAAAAACTCTAAGGGTCTCCATCCAAGTTTTTGCAAAAGATTATTCTCCAAGGAAAAAATAAAACAAGATGGCTAAATCTCAACATTTTTCAGTCTCCATGATCCCACGGCTCTCTTTACCCCCGAGACACAATTTTCAATAGTAAACAGGGCTGAAGTTGGAGGGCAAAGCTGTTTAATTTCTACCACCAAAGACAAACCAGGATTCTTTCACAATTTTCCCCCAGGCCAGCCCTCTGCTTTATGGGGCCAAACCACTGAAAGAACACATGAATGTGAAAAATTTGCCTCACAGCAGCAAACACAGATTTTCTGCAGATACAGATTCCCAAGCAAGCCCAGCCCAAAGACAATAAAAATGAAGGCTGGGTTTATTGGGCTCGTTAAAGGCTGGCCGCCTGATTTTCTTTAGGGTCTGAATTTGTTTACAAGTGGGGGGTAGCCCTCAGTGACAGAGCAGTTTTAGAAAATCAACACTCATCAGTCTGCTGTGAGCTTGGCCTCTCATTCCACGCATGATCACTCTGCATCCGCCCGTACTCAGGCCCTGCGTGGGGGGCTAAGGGGGCAGGACAACAAGGCCCCGTGGGAGGTAGGGCCGGCAGGGCTTATGTCCCAAGTGAAAAACGTCCTAGAGCGGGAGTGGGCAGTGAAGCCCAAGGGGTGGAATCTGAGCCAGGCTTGAAGAAGGGAGAGACCAGGGGGGCAACTTACGTGGGGGAGGGCTCTCTCTTCTAGAACCAACGTACTAGAACCTAAGCAAGGTTTCTGAACTAACAGGATCTAGGGCATTGTTTTCTAAAGACAGTACAGGAGATGGGCATGGTTAAAATGGAGCTTAGTCTCAGAGGTCAGAGATGTCGCCCACTGGGGAAGGACGGGTGCACAGGCAGGCCCACCTCTAATGTCTGCAGGATCCAGGATAAGAATACAGACACAAGCCCATATGCTTACACATTTAAAAGTTATATACAGCCGGGCTCGGTGGCTCAGCCTGTAATCCCAGCACTTTGGGAGGCTGAGGTGAGTGGATTGCCTGAGCCCGCGGGTTCGAGACCCGCCTGGGCAACTTGGCGAGACCTCATCTCTACAATAAATCAAAAAAAAAAAAAAATTAGCCGGGCGTGGTAGCGCGCGCCTGTAGTTCCAGCTACTTGGAAGGCTGAGGCAGAAGGATCGCTGGAGCCCAGCAGGTCGAGGATGCGGTGGCCGGGAGCGGCCACTGCGCTCCAGTCTGGGTGACAGAGTGAGACTCCAACTCAAAATAAATAAATAAATAAATATGATAAATAAATAAATAAAAGTTATATGCATATACACAATGAAATATTATGCAGTCATAAAGAAAGACAAACGTCTTTGCAGCAACTTGGATGGACTTTGCAGCAACTTGGATGGATGTGGAGTCCATCATACTCACTGATCTATCTCAGAAACAAAGAACAGAGTCCCATATGTTCACACTCATAAGCAGACCTTGAACAATTATGCTATAAGAAAGCGATTGGCAGTAGTGGAAAACTGTCAGGGGGCAGGGGTAGGATTGCCAGTTGAGGGAAACTGCTAGGGAGAGAGGGGTGTACCTCATCAACAAGGGTACCTGCATGATCAGCGTTTGTATACCTAACCCTGAATTGTACCCTACATCTTTATTAAAAAAAAAAAAAGTTATTGCCTAAGCTGGAAAACTGCTAAATACACCCTATCTTCCTGCCTTGACAACGATACCTTCCTAATGATACAGAAAGGCCAGGTTCAAATTTAGAATTCCCAGACTTCTGGGTTCTATACCAGGATGCAGTGGCAGACAGAGAGCTTGATCCAGCATCCTCTCCTTCCCTTCCATCCCCAGGTCTCTCCCATCCTCAGGACCACACATGGGAACATGCCAGAGAGCTTGGCCCTGAGTTGAAGATCTCAGCCCCAGGCAAACAAACGGCCTAGGGCTCTCCTCGACCCATGGACATGAACACCAGTGGCTCAGCACACACCCTGGAGGACAGACCAAAGGAAGAGCCGGGCAGGCTCTGGAGTGTCAAGGTCCTGCTCTTTGGACTTCCTGCCCCATGGCAAAGGAAGCGGCTGACGGTAGTCGGATGAGGACCTTCCAAAGCTGGGGTTCGTAGGCAGTCCTCCCCTGCTGCGTTCAGGTCCAGGGATGACAGTGCATGGGGAAGGATTCGTCTCACTGGGCTGAGAGACACCCTGTGTCGTGTGGTTTTGATTACGAGACTGATAGGGGCTAACCTTGATCCCAGATAATAAATACAACATTGGTCTAGTTTTCACTTAAGCCTCATCAGCCCTATGAATTTAGGATCGTTGTTACTCCCATCTCGCACAAGGAAACTAAGATTAGAGAGATTTTAATTTATCCAAGGCCACACAGCAAGGGACTGCAGAGCCAGAATTTGAATGTTACATGGAGTCTCATGGCCTAAAAATACTCAGAGGAAAATCATTTCCTGGTCCTGATTCGCGGAAAACCAAGAGCCAAAAGGAACCACAAAATTCATCATGTCAAACCCTCCCGTTGTGGGTGTGCTGGTGGGCAACAGCAGAAAAGTCCAGGGTTTGCTTGCTGGGCGGCCTCCGTGAGGACAGCAGGGTGCCCCCCAGAACTCAGGAGGGTGAAGCACCCGGTGGGTAGGCTATGCAGTGGACACGGTTCTCTGGGATGAATGTGAGGATCCCCGCCAGAGCAGCCCTGTGGGCATGTGTGGCCGGCAGCTGGCCCTGTGGCCCTCAGGAGCTGGAAAGGTGACTTCACTCCAGATGGGGCCCTTGGAGTGTTTTCTTTCTTTCTTTTTTTTTTGAGTTGGAGTCTCACTCTGTCGCCCAGACTGGAGTGCAGTGGCCGCTCCTGGCCACCGCAGCCTTGCCTGCTGGGCTCCGGCGATCCTTCCGCCTCAGCCTTCTGAGTAGCCGGAATTACGGGCGTGCGCTACCACGCCCGGCTGATTTTTTGATTTATTGTAGAGATGAGGTCTCGCCTGCCCAGGTGGGTCTCAAACCCATGGGCTCAGGCAATCCACTCACAGCCTCCCAAAGGCGCCGGAGGAGTGCTTTTCTAAAGTTGCCCCTTTGTTGCTTTCTCCAAACTCAGGGAAGTGGCAGACTGGGACAGGGGAAACCCCGACGCGTGCAGTGCAATCTCACTGCTTCCAAGTGCTGGTGTGGGAGGTCAGAAGTTGTCTCCACCAGTGCCATCTGGGACGCCCCGGGGCGAGGTGGGGACCCATTCTTCCTCCCAGCAGCTGTGCTGGCCAGTCCAAGGCCTTGGAAGGCCAGGAAGGAGGTTCTTTCTCCTTTTTAAAAAAAATTTATTGTTTAAAATTTTAAAATCTGGGTGTGGTGGCTCACAGCTGTGGTCCTAGCATTTTGGGAGGCTGAGTCTGGGAGTTCAAGACCAGCCTAGACAACATAGTGAGACATGTCTCTACCAAAAAAAAAAAAAAAAGGTGTGGTGGTGTATGCCTGTGTCCCAGCTACGTAGGGGGCTGAGGCAGAAGGATCACCTGAGCCCAGAAGCTGGAGGCTGTGGTGAGCTGTGATCGTGTCACTACACTCTAGCCTGGGCAACAGAGTGAGACTCGGACTCAAAACCCCCCACAAACTTTAAATATGAAGGAATGACATTTTATGTAGGCAAGTACACAAATCTCCGGTACGGCTTAATGTATTTTAATATGTAGATATTCCTGTAACTACCCTCTAGATCAAGATGTAGGACGCTTAAATTGATTATAAATTGCAGAAGGAACTCGCGAACACACTCTCCTTGTAAAGCATTAAAACAAGAGATGTGAGCTGAAGCCCCCGTGACCCCTCCCAGCATACCCCCCAACCACAGGCAAGGCCCCACTGTTAGATGTGACTGACTTGTGTGTCTGGAAGCAGGGGCGTCCCTCTTGGCGCTCCCAGGCCTCCAGGCAGCTAAGCGGTCTTACCAAACAGGTTTGGGGTCCTTCTCCAGGAAAATTCTCTTCTATCTATCCCCTGCCCCCACCCATTGATAGAGAAAGACAGCTTCACTGAGCTGCCCCCGGGGCTGCAGGGGTTCTCCGTGTGCAAACAATTGAAAGCAGACTAATTTGGACTCCTCTAAGCTGTGCCTGGGGGGAACCAGGGCGGGCTTTGGGCACCTGGGTGGACACAAGGGGCAGGGGGACACGCAGAGGCTCTGAGGGGTGGGGGCCCTGGCCGCGAAGCCCCAGAAACTGCCCGGACTGGTTACATTCCAGCAAGATTAACACAAGGCCAGGCCTGCTCTTGCGCCCACCCCTCCTCTCCTCTCCTCTCCTCCCCTCTGGGCCATGAATAGGATTTTTAACTATTTCCCTCCCACTTGCTGTCCAGCCTCACACTTGGACAACGCTCCCTGCTGTTTTCACATTAACCTCCCATTTGCCAGGCAGCTTCTCGGGGGCTACGGATTAACACCCACCAACCCAGACAATGGTCCCTGGGGCGGGATGCAAGGGCCCAGACAAAGGCTCCAGACGCCAGGCCCAGTCAATCACTGCATGGTGACCACTGGCCCAGAGCACAGGGGTTCTCAGACCTCTGGCCCACCAGCATCCCCGCACCTGGATCGCAATGGGCTCGGAGCACCTGCCCCACACGACCCGGAGAGGGTGCTGCCCCCCTAATGCTGGCCTGCAGGAAAGCTCTGCATGCCCCCCCCCGCGAAGCCAGGACACTCTGGTCTAGGAGGGGCCAGAAGGGATCAGGGACCAAAGGGCCGGATAGGGGAGTGGGTGCCGGGAAGGCAGAGGGCCGCCTGCAGATGTGCCCAGCATGTTCAGCCTGTCTCCTCTTCCCTGGCAAAGCTGAGTGCTCAGGGGACATAACAGGAAACAGGTGCCTCTGGCCCCTGTCCTAGGGCTCCCTGGTTTCTCAGTATGAAGGGCCCTTGACTAAAGCAGCTTGTAGACATTACTCCATCCGTCAAAGCCATTTTCTTATTTCCTCATGTGCACGCACGCAGGAACTTGAAATGCAGTGGCATGACAGAGGAAGAGGGGGAGGGTTTCAGGAACGGCTATTCTAGGTCCCAGGCCAGCAGCTTCTCTACCCTGGTTGCATGAGGAAGACCTGGCATTTATATTTAAAAATCTCCAGGTGATTCTTATGCAAGCCGGTCCTAAGCCACAGCCTCTCAAAGTTGAGCATCTTGCTAAAATGCAGCGTCTTGGTCAAGAGATCTGGGGCAGGGCCTGAAAAGGTAAGTTTCTAACAAGCCCCCAGGTGACCGGGCACATCCATCCCAAAGGCAAACTCTCTTTCTAATCCTTCACCAAGTGGAGGTCTGGTTCCAGTTTCTACCCTTCTGTAGAAACGCAGGTCACCACCTCTTGAGGCAGCCAGTTCCGGCCGTGGACAGCTCGGGTGGGAGTCCTTCTCCATACTCAGACGATCTGAAGTCCTTCTCTTGACCAGGTAGCTGCAGACCCTCATGACAAAAAGTCATGGCTTCCACCCCTATTTTTCCCACTACCTGTGCCTCCCAGTCTGGGCTAGTGAGGCTGTCCTCTGAGCCCCATTCTGTTCACATAACTAACAATACAGGGTAGGGTGGGGGCAGGGGGAGTAGCTCTCAGCCCAGACTGGTGAGGCTATTTGGGTAGGAGTGGGAATAGAGCCCCCAACGGAAACAGAAACCAGAGTTCCAGCCCTGGGGCGGTTAACATACAAGAAACTTAAGGACAATTAAAAAGCAACAACCACAATTAATATGGTTTACACAGGCAAAACTCATTAGTGTGGGTGGGGGGTGCTCAAGTTTACCTTTGCTAGGCAAATCCTTTCGTTACAGACAGTGTGCATTAATTGCAAGCAAAACTCCAAGGGGAATATTTAAATGGCTATGAAACAAACTCGGAGTTCCCCAACGCAGGGAAAAGCACCCCTGCTCTTCAACTGGACACACAAAGGACCTTGTCCAGCCTGGCTTAAATTCCTGGCGAAGTTTGAGTACAATAAAGCTGTGCTCCTTCTGAAGGGTCTTATCATTCAGAAGACCCCCCCTACTTCACAATGATAAACACCCCCAAGTCTGAGTTAATTGTGTAGCCAGGCATTGCTGCCAGGGGCCCGGAATGCGGCTAAGGGAACCACTTGGTCGGGGGCAGGGGAAATTCGAGCAGGCTTATGGCGTGCAGTTGCAGCAAGCCTACAAAATGATTCCCCCAGACGAGACGATGTGAGAGGAACCTCAAATCAGGCCCTCATTCTGCTGCCTGTGCCCAGCGGGGCTTTTTGCCCTCCCGCCTGCTCCAGGCCATGAGCCCTTTGCTGAGCTCTCAAATCAAGAGGGTCCCAGATCGTCTCAAGGTGAAATTGTCCCAAAGACCCAAGAGCTCCCAACTCAATCTCCCGCTGCCACTCCTTGTTCCCCTGCAGGGTCATGGATGACAGGAGGGTCTGGCCCAGGTGGGACTGAATCCTAACGGTGCCCCTTATTCATTGTGATGCCTTGGTCCAAATCACTCTGCCTGAGCCTCAGTTCCCATAGGTTAAAAATGCACTAGTATAATAGCACAAGGCTGTGTCATGGTTTAACTGAGTGAACACTTGGCAAGCACAGGGCCTGGACTAGATACACTCTTATAATGGTAACAGAAAGCAGAAAGATTTCTTGTGAGATAGAAGAGAGAATCTCAAGTCCTCTTTCTTTGAGCTTCCAAAGTACATGGTTCTTCTCTTGTGACACCGTCCTTTCTCTGTCTTGAGGTCGATTCTGTGACTTGTGTTGTTGTTCTCACCGACTGGCCAACAGAAAAGTTCCTGAATAAGGTCATGGTCTCACTCATCTTCTACTTACCTCCTGCAACGTGCAGCCCAATCCTTGCCATTAGTAAGATTCTGATCGGTATTTTGGCATTAATTGGCCTGCACAAACCAGCCAAAACAGGACAATGTATGGATGCCAGAACCACATGGATCAAGCAGTCACAGAGATAGACCTCCCACTCACCGCAGGCTGGGTCCGCTCCAGCAGTCGCATTTAGGTAAACCAGGAATTACACTTCTGACCGGGTGTCAGATTCTTCATGAAAATGACCGCCAACATTCCACCTTTCAATCAAACACCAAGGGATCATGTCTGCCTCACAATGAGTAACCACAAACCTACGGGATTTATAGGGTTTCCGGCACTTCTTTAGAAGCATGGACCCATGTTTATATCCAACGTGCCACTACTGGCTTGGAGTCTATTGTCCAGGAGTCTGACTGCACTGTTCACACATCCTACCTTATTTTTATGGAAATGGGTCATTAGGTCAGGGACCACCTTCTTCCAGGTCACAACAAGCTTTGGGACAGTTAACTTTGGGAGTGGCACGTAGGTCTAATTTTAGGTCTTCTGAGAAACTGCTGTGCTGTTTTCCCCAGGCTTAATTTCCTACAGTAAGCCACAGAGACCAAACTTTTAGGTTTTCCGAGGTTTTAAAATCCAAAAGTCCTTCTGTTTCCTTGAGCTGCCTGCCATCCATTCAGCCTAGAAGCTAAAACCTGCCCCTCTGGATCCCAAGAAGGATAGACCAGCTCTCAGAGAATCTTCCCCGGCCAGGCTCGGTGGTTCAGCCTGTCATCCCAGCACTTTGGGAGGCTGAAGTGAGTGGCTTGCCTGAGCCTGCGGGTTTGAGACCAGCCTGGGCAACTAGGTGAAACCTCGTCTCTACAATAAATCAAAAATTAGCCGGGCGTGGTAGCGCACGCCTGTAGTTCTGGCTACTTGGAAAGCTAAGGCGGAAGGATCGCCGGAGCCCAGCAGGTCGAGGCTGCGGTGGCTGGGAGTGGCCACTGCACTCCAGTCTGGGCGACAGAGTGAGATTTCAACTGGAAAAAAAAAAAAAGAAAGTCTTTCCCGGATGCTAGTGGCTAGTTAGGGGCTGGGGGCGTGCTCCCTGCAGGAATGGGCCTCAGGGAGTTGGTGGTGGGTGTTACTTGGGGGCCACACACTTACGCGGATGGTACCAGTGTGTGCAGGCATTTCTAGACTGTTCTCTGGAACTGAGCTGCAGGGAACATTCACTCCATTAAAACAACCACTCCTTTGTGGTCTTTTGTTCCTCCCTTCTGGACTCTGTTCTGCCACTCTCTCCCAGGAGCCAGGGACTCCCCAAACTCCCAGGGAAGGGACCTCTCTTATAGACGCTGTGCAGAGGGTGTCACGCTCGGCTCACGGTGGAACAGGAAGTGGACTGCAGGGCACACTGCATTCTGAAATGCCTGCCTCAAGAGCTGTGTGTAATGATCACAGGCGTAACTTTGACAATGGAGGTGAATTAGTTAGAAGTCCTGTAACTGCACAGGGGCAGGACCTTCCAGCCACCACGGCTATGGCTACAAAAGAAGGAACCTCAGGGTGCCTCAGATGAAAACCACTGGAAACGCAGAGGCAGCAGCTAACGCTGGGAGGCAGGGGAGGACCAGCCCGTAGGCCTCTTGTGAAACCTCCCTCCTCCTTCCAGCCCTCCTGTCACCCTCATCCCCAACATGAGCAGCATGCAGTGTCTCCAGCCGAGAAGCACCTGGAGTGTCTCTTAACTTCAACCTGTACTTGGACAGGAAACAGCGAGTTTAAGAGGCAAGCAGCAGGTAGCCTCTTACCTCGCCACATTTTGTGAATGAGACATCAGTCACTGGAGCCATCAAAAATCAAAGCCTGCAAGAGCAACCCGAGATGGAGGGTCTCGCATAAAGCTCTAACCGCTCTCCTGGTACGAACTGGATGAGTACATGGCTTGGGCCAGGCACAGAGACTTGGGTGCTAAGTCAGCCACGAGCAGTGTGACTTTAAGCAGGCTGCTTCCCTGGCTGAGCACGGCTACCGGGAAAAGCCTTTCTGGAAACAGACATGTATTAGGCCTCTACTGTTTACAGGATTATATACGATACACAGTGAAAGGTTGAAGCTTTTCGTTTCTCCCCACAAGCTCTCTTTGTCTGCCGTGGAAGTGAGTGCTGAGTATCATTTAGACAGAATTATATCCGGATGTGTGTCATTAACCAGGGTGATGACCTACACACTTGCTACAGCGACCTCCTCTTGATTATTGCAAAACATTATTCAGACAGCAAGATGAATTGGTTAATTTTTCTTTCCACCCCTAAATTGTTAAATTAGTTAGGCCAAAAGACAAAACCCAAACAAGCCAACCACACAAACCTCCCAAATATAAAGTAGGTCCCTGGTCCTGCCATCTGGTTGACTCCTAAACACAGGCGAGTTTCTTTCTCCCACCTCCTGATGGCCTCAGGCCATATTCTCAGCATTTGGTCCCTAACTCACTCTTAGCTGCCATTTAGAATCCAGCTGTTAATTACTTCTTTTAACACCTTTCTGCTGCTCAGTCTTGACACTAAGTATCCTCCAGAGACCACAGTTTCTCCCTTTTCTTTCTTTAGTGGCTCTGCAAGGTCCCTCACAGGTTATCTATCCTCCAGATGTGCCTCATTCCTGCATTCGGGGGTTTCCTTGCAGGGAAGAGCACAGCTTGGGGATTTTAACGTACACAAAACACAAAATAGTGTAATACAAAGCTAGACAGCCTTATTCAACAGCCCACTTTTGAACTAGGCTATGCTTAGCCTCTGATTATTGGGTGCCTTTTATTTGTTTGTTTGCTTGTTTGTTTTGAGTTGGGGTCTCACTCCAGTCGCCCAGACTGGAGTGTACTGGCATGCTCCCGGCCACCGCAGACCTCGCCCTGCTGGGCTCTGGTGATCCTTCCGCCTCAGCCTTCCAAGCAGCCAGAACTACAGGCGTGTGCTATCATGCCCAGCTAAGTTTTGATTTATTGTAGAGATGAAGTCTCGCCAAGTTGACCAGGTGGGTCTCGAACCCGCGGGCTCAGGCAATCCACTTGCCTCGGCCTCCCAAAGTGCTGGGATGACAGGCTGAGCCACCGAGCCCAGCCTGTTTATTATTTTAAAAACGCGGGGTACAATTCAGGGTTAGATATACAAATGGTCACTAAATGATGCAGGTACCCTTGTTGATGAGGTGTGCCCATGCCCCCCCCCACAGGGCAGTTTCCCACTACTGCTAATCCCTTTCTCATCGTATTATGATCATTGTTCAAGGTCTGCTTATGAGTGAGAACACGTGGCACTCAGTTCTCTGTTTCTGTGACAGACCCACGGAGTGCTTTCTAAAAAGATCAGATCACCAGTTCATGTGTGTAGTAGGGTGAGGAGGCCGGTGTGGGAAGGCATCTCATAACCTTGGGCTATCTCAGATGGCTTCTGGTGGTGTCCACGTGTGCAGAGTGGGCTGGCCCTGGCATGTGAGTGTGTCTTCCAAACTCGGTGTTCAACAATACCATGCTGGTAGCTTGAAATCAGCTACAGGGTGTATATTTTACACCATGGAAATTGGCAGACACTAATCGGGACATACTCCTCCACCTCAGTTAGTGGCTTGTTAAACATTTACCAGCACATCACTGCTTATAACTCATTTCCCTGTCTTCTCTTTCCATCAGTAATTTAAAGGTTGTGTTTATTAAGTACATGGTCTTCTGCGTTAGACATGGGCGCCTAAAGACAAGTCAAATGAGCTCATTAAAAAAAAAAAACATGCTAAGGCCAGGTTTGGTGGTTCAGCCTGTCATCCCAGTACTTTGGGAGGACAACGCAATTGGACTGTCTGAGCCCGCAGGTTCGAGGCCAGCCCGGGCAACTTGGCGAGACATTGTCTATAATACATCAAAAATTAGTGAGTGTGGTAGCGCATACCTGTAGTTCTGGCTACTTGGGACGCTAAGGCAGAAGGATTGCTGGAGACCAGCAGGTCAACACCAAGGTGGCCTTGAGTGTGCCACTGTGCTCCAACCTGGGTGACGGAATGAGACTCCAACTCAAAAAAAAAAAAAAGTTAATGCCACCCCCCGCAACAATAGCAAAGGTTACCTTACCCTGAGCCCCATTCCTTTATATAGGGAAACTTACTTAATCCTCACAACTTAATGGGAAGAAGAACTGGTATCATATTATTTTCTTTGCACAGGCCAGGAAATTGAGGCACAGAGTAGCAAAAACCTGCTCATGCTAACCACTGGTAAGTGATGCTTACAGACCCCAAACAGAGGGCTATTCCCTATTCCAGAATCTATGGGTTTCCTACTCTCCCCTGAAAAAGCCTGGATGGAAGCCCACGTGCAGAAACTCAGGGACACACTCCACCACTGCTAAGACTCAAGAGCTTAGTACCAGGAAGGGATCTTGGGGGAGAGGAGAGTTATGCAGGCTATGTGGAAGGTTCCAGACCCCAAGAAGGGCAGCTGAGGGGCAACTGAAGTCAGCTTGAGGAGTTTTGGGGGGACAACGGGCCCCTTGTAACAAACAGCTTTCTCCTGGCACACTGTTCGAGGTAGGAAAACACCTTCCATATCTGGAGGAGAAAAAAGGAAAGGGGGAACAAATACGTTCTCAGATTCTCACAGCCGAACATCTAGGGAAAAGCCCAACCCTTAAACAACCAAAAACCGGGTGCCGCCAGAGCAAACACCCAGATGGCCTCTGCTCACCCTTGCAAGGGTAGCTGCACCAGAATCGGCCCGCACTACCCTCGGACAGCAAGGGGCCACTTTTTCCAAGCATGGTGGCAGCTGCAACAGCTGCTTCTCAGTTGCAAACTCTGGAGGGAACCCCTTTCTACCTTCTGCATTCAAAGAGAGAAACTGCCATTAGTCAGTAATAAAGACTAAATTTCTTAATGTTAACTTCGTGGGATGAAAATAGCCTCGTTTCACCAACAGCCAGACATTTAGGCTGAGCCTTTCCTTACGGTACTTAGGAGAGAAAGAAAACCAAGTCCACTCCCCTTTTCCCTATTTCCTCCTGGTTTTTTTCTTCCTGGAGAATGAGTCAAGTCAGTCAACAAGTATTTATGGAGCACCCACAGGACTGCAGGGTCTGGGAGGAGATGCGGGTTGCTGGAAGGAGCCTGGGAGCGTTCTCACTTGAGACAGTTACAGAAAATGTTATTTCTCAGGCCAGAACTAAACAGGGCTATAAAGAACTGACTGCCACCAGGATGGGTTTACTCTAGACCGATCGCTCACTTCTGGCTGAGCTGCCTCCGTTGCCGGCAAGGCCAAAGTGGGTAGATCAGCCGTGTTCACGCATATTTTTTGGAAAACTACAAGCACAGTGCTAACACTCTCGATGGTTCAGGGCTGGGTGGGAGTTGGTAGCTGGCTGAGACACTCTTTTTCCCCCAACTCCCAAGGGGCCCCACAACCATCAAAGTTCAACAAATGGTGTCAGAGGTTCACCATTTTATCCTCCGTAGATGTGAATGTACATGAACAGGATGGGAAGGTTAGGAAGGTCTAGAGCCCACGGAAATAGCCTCCTGGGGGCTGGCCTCTCTCTAGGTTGGAAACTCGGTTATTTTTACTTGGCTCCAGACGCTGCTACTCAAAGTGTGCTCCCTGGATCAGTAGCATCAGCACTGCATGAGACTGTGTTAGAAATACAGAGGTTCACATTGAGATACAACCGAACCCCAGTAAGAATGGCCATCGTTTATAAAAACAAGCAACAGATGCTGGTGAGGATGCGGAGAAAAAGGCACGCTTCTACACTGCTGGTGGGAATGCAAACGGGTGCAACCTCTTTGGAAGACAGTGTGGTGATTTCTGAAAGAAATTGACCTTCCATAGGACCCAGAAATTGACCTTCCATAGGACCCAGCATTGCCCCTATTGGGAATCTACCCAGAGGAACTCAAATCATTCTACAAAAAAGATACCTGCACACGCATGTTTGTTGCAGCTCTATTCACAATAGCAAAAATATGGAACCGACCATGCTGCCCATCGAAGCTGGACTGGATTTTTTAAAAAGTGGTACATATACACAATGGAATATTATGCAGCCATAAAGAAGGACAAACATATGGAGTTCACAGCAACTTGGATGGATTTGAAATTGATCATACTCAGTGATCTCTCATAGAAACAAAGAACACAGTCTCATATGCTCTCATTCATAAGCAAACCTGGAAAAATTATCCTAATACTATAAAAAAGGGATTGGCAGTGAGGGGAAACTGCCAGGGGAAGGGGGGGTGGGATTGGTAGTTGAGGGAAACTGCCAGGGGAGGGAGGGGCACACTTCATCAACAAGGGTACCTGCATAATCGACATATGTAAACCTAACCCTGAATTGTATCCCACATCTTCATAAAAGAAAATAAAGAAATACAGAGGTTCAGATCCCACCCCAGCCCTAAGGAAGCACAAGCTGCAATATGTAAGCTCCTCAGGTGATTCTCGTGCACGAGTAAGTTTGAGAAGTGCCAGCCTGGATAACCAAGCAACTGTTTGCTATTAGACCTCAGATATCCCCAAAGTGACACTCTCCATATTGCAGGGAGCAGCTAGCAACCTCCGTAGATATTTCTGTTCACAAAAAACAAATTATCAGCTGGGTGTTGTGGCTCGTGCCTATAATCCCAGCACTTTGGAAGGCTGAGGTGGGAGGACTGCTTGAGCCCAGGAGTTCGAGGCCAGCCCGGGAAACATAGAGAGACCTTGTCTCTACAAAAAAAAAAAAAAAAACTAGCCGGGCATGGTGGCACGCACCTGTAGTGCCAGCTACTCGGGAAGCTGAGGTGGAAGGATCATCTGAGCCCATGAGCTTGAGGCCGTAGTGAGCTGTGATTGGGCCACTGTACTCCAGTCTAGGTGACAGAGTGAGATCCCAACACACACAAAAAAAAGAAAAAGGAAAGGAAAAAATTAGGAAAGCCTAAAGATGTATAAATATATATAAATATATTATGACTCCTGGTTTAAAGGTTAGGGCTCGGGTCAATTGCACACTGTTTAATCGATATAGGAAGACATTTTCTTGGAGCGAATCAGACCAGCCATAAGGAGTCCTTTCACTCTTACACTGCAGTCAACTAACAGTGCATGCTGGCCTAGATTCGCTTCTGTTTTAAATACCCAAGCTATGTTTGAATAACCTGGATGGTTACAATTAGGATCACCACATCTGGGAAAGTCACCGCAAACCCCCACGCATAAATATGGTGATTTTAATAACAAATAACACATTGGGAGACTGGTGTACAAGTATGCTGGCAGAGGAAGCCACCGAAGATGTTAATTTGCATGTTCACAAAGGATCAGAATCCAGCTGCAACATTAATGCCTAATTCCACAGAGCCATAGGACACCCAAGCAACTCCACCACGGGCATGCTCCACATTTAAAGACAGTTTTCAGAACCTCACAATTCTGATGAAGCCTTAAATTCAGCTGCTTAAGAAGGCAACTGAATTTCCTGTGGATCCCGAAGTCGTGCAAGTAGAAAAATTTGCTTAAGTTTTGCAAGTTAAATGTAACTATCTGGATCGATTTGATGTGAAGTTGCTCAAAATATTCACCTTGGGGTAGGAAAAAAAAAGATAACAAATCGTCTAATTGGAAGAAATGTCTTCTAATAGGGCTTCAGAGTTTAAGAACTAATTCTAGTTTAGCTGTTGCTTTCTGGCTACCGACACTTGTTGTCGGTGTTTAGAGTAAAACGTGAAAATTATGTTAGGCATTGAGAAGGCAACTCTTCTGAAATAGGATGTATATGAGTGAATGAGTTCTTCTGAGAGAGAGGCTACTAATAATGGTGGTCATGGCAACAAGAACGACAGGCAGTGTGCTAATCTGGACATCCCTGTATCCTGGAAAGCTTTCTTTACTTTAATAGTGTCTCTACAAAAACAGCCAGTTGAACTGCTCGCAAGCACAGTGCACTTTCTCAAGCCTCTGCAAAAAGACAGGGGGCCTCTGTGGGGAGATGCAAACTCCAGTGGGGCAAACACAGACCTTGGTCGTGGCATGATCCGTGAATCGTTTCAGTTATGAAGGAAACAGTCACACACACAAAAAAACTCCCAGTCAAATGGAATGCATCTCACCGAACGCTCTTGGCATTCTGCCTTTGTAGAGAATGGTGGCAAGCCAGGACTTACAGGGACAACAGCCACGGGGCAACACTCCAGTCTGACAAGTGGACAAGGAGGGAAGGAAGGTTGTGAGTCACCTCCATCTGCTCGCCGAACCCTTTATGGGGTGCATGGGCCAGGTAATAACTAGACAGCGTGAGAGAAGGAAAAAATATCTTGAGAGTTCAATGCTTGGGAGTCCCCAGGATTGCAATTCTGCTGAGTTCTTGGCTCATCTGTTCTTAATAAGTGCTGGTGGCAATATCCATGAGTACACTTATCAAAGGTTGTACTTCCTCCCCCCAGCACCAGCCAGATGTGGAAGTCAGGAGACCTGAGTGGACAGCCTGGCCCTGCCAGGGGCAAACCCATCACCTCAATAAGCCTCAGCTCACGGGTAATTAAATAGGCATGATGATACCCGCCTCACTTGATTCTTAGAACCACTCTGAGGATCCAATGAGATAGTGGATGTGAGTCCTTCAGTGTGTCAGTCTGGGAATATGTGGTTGTGCTCTGTGCTGGGAGGTGAGCCTTTTTCTTCACTGTCACAAAAGGCATGTGACACTCTGCATAGAACTTCTCCCTCCCAGGCCCTCCAACGAGCTCCCCTTACAATTTTAAGATATTTAGAACTCATTAAGCAATTAAATCCATTCTGATCTAACTGAGCTTTCCTTTGAGGGCAGCTTAAGGCTACTCCAAGCCTGTGAAGCTTACAAGTTGCTGGAAGGGGAAACTCCATCCCACTCACTTGTGTTGAGATGTACATCATCAATTTTTTTCCCCCATGACATAATTTCAGTTCCCTGGATGATGCTGTTACAGCTGGAGGCCAGAACCAGCCAAGGCAATCGTCACCAGCAGCAGCAATAAACAACAATAAATAACACCAATGCTTCAAGTCAAGTCAGTTTTATGGATGGTTCTGCCTTAGGCCACTAGTTGGGGAGAACACCGGACTGTCATTCAGATGGAGATCTTCCTGAGAGTTGGCCAGTCACTCAGTGAGCAAAGCCAGGGCCTCACTTCCGGGGGCTGGGGAGAGAGTGGTGCATGACCATCCTCTAAGTTGCTGTCTGTTCAACGGTCTTCAACCATCAGTCCATCTTAAGGAAGACACAGGGCCGGGCTCAGTGGCTCAGCCTGTCATCTCAGCACTTTGGGAGGCTGAGGCGAGTGGACTGCCTGAGCCCACAGGTTTGAGACCTACCCAGGCACCTTGGCAAGACCTCGTCTCCACAATAAATAAAAAATTAGCTGGGTGTGGTAGTGCGTGCCTGTAGTTCCAGCTACTTGGAAGGCTGAGGCGGAGGGATCGCCAGAGCCCAGCAGGTCGAGGCTGCGGTGGCCCTCCAGTCTGGGTGAGATTCCAACTCAAAAAACAAAAATAAAAAAAATAAAGAAGTCACAGGCTCTTGGGCCCGATCCTGCAGCTAGCTCATGTAACTCCCAGACCCGGGTTTCTCCTTTGCGATGTAGCCAGCAGGAAGCCTCTTTACCTACCCACCCCATCTAAGAGGGAGGAGGGACTTACGCCTCTCCTCTCCTAAGCCAGGGCTGGGCCATCGTCGGCCTCACCAGTTCCCTTGGGGAAACCACTGATTACACCAATCACCCCAGGCAGGGAGTCCCGCTCTGGTTCCGTGGACCTTCTTGAGTCTCCTCGTGACCAGACATGCCTGGGATTTTGGAGAAGAATCTCCTTTGCCCAGTATCTGTCTTTATTCCCCACACTGGAATCTGTCCTGCTACCTGACAGCGTGCCAAGTCCATCTTTGCCCTCATCTTAACTTGATCTTCAGCAGTGACTCGGATGACACCCCGCCCCCTTCTTTCAAAATTCACTTCCTTGGCTTCAGGGACACCACGCCTTCCAGCTCCCCCCCCCCCCCCCCCCCCCGCACCCCTCTGGCTGCTCCTTCTCCTATGCCTTCTCTTTAAGGTGCAAAAGCTGCAGTGCCCACCGCTCGGCCCTGACCTCCATTTCCTCAGCCTCATTCCCTAAGGCTTGAAGCACCACCAACTAACTAGCAGACAACTCCGCAGGCTCTTTCTCTAACCCACACGGCACTGACGTCCAGACTTAATGACACCACTGCCCATCGCCCTCCCCGCTGGAAGTGCGAAAAGCATCATCGCAAAGGCAACATGTCCCAGACGGGGTTTCTGATGATTTCCCTCCCACACCTGCCTCTCCCACAGTTGGAACCATTCCTGACTCTTCTTCCTCTTGCCCTCCACAGCCAGCCTGTCCACAAACCCTGCCACGCTCCCGTCACGACGTGCCTCATGATGGGTCTCAAATCTGACAACTGCTTCCACAGCTTGTCTCTGGGTTTTCTGCCCTTGATATCCTGTCTGTCCTAATCATGGCAACCACAGGACTCTGTTAAAATGAAGGGCAGATCACGTTACCTCTCTGCTCAAGACTGTCCCCTACAAGCTTCCCCATCTCAGGCGGAGTCCAAAGACCGCGTCCTGGACCAGGCCCCTGTCCCCTTTGACTGCACCTCTTGTGATGCTCCCCTACCAGCCACGTCCACTCTGGTCCTGCCACACTGTCCTTGCTTTCTCCAATACGCCAGGTGCTGGGACACAGGAGGGCCTCTGCGGTTCCCTCTGCCTGGAGTGCCCTGCACCCCAAATATTTATTAAACGAATGACTAAAAAAGTGTGAAGGCCTTCCCTTGGCCCTCACTGGCGGGGCTGAGACCCTCCAGTTAGGCTTGCTAGTTCTCTCCCAGGGACTGGACCCCGAACCCTCTGCCCAGCACATCGGCCACCCCCGGGGGTGCTGTTCACACTGCAGTCCGCTAGTGTGGGAACAGGAACCAGCATC
The DNA here is from genome assembly GCF_000164805.1 of Carlito syrichta. NCBI lineage: Eukaryota > Metazoa > Chordata > Mammalia > Primates > Tarsiidae > Carlito > Carlito syrichta. The sequence goes on along the minus strand of NW_007251423.1, from coordinate 111,791 downwards.
ACTTGGGTGTCCGACCCATGGCAAGTGGCTTAATATGTATCCACTGAATGAATGAGCGAGGCAATCATTGCTTCGCCTTCCACCCTGAAGCAGCATCCTGCCCTCCCTGATCCCTAGAGTTGTGCCCTAGGGATGCCTTTGGCCAGGTGGCTCCCCCTCTCCACCCTCCATCCCAGCCCTCCCCTAGGGATGCCTTTGGCCAGGTGGCTCCCACTCTCCACCCTCCATCCCAGCCCTCCCCTCCTGGCCTGGCCTCCCTTCCCTGGCTGAGCTTGCAGCATCGCTCATGCCATCCAGACCCAGACAGTCCCGAAATGCTGGGTCCCCTGCGAAGGTGTCAACACAGCTTCCCCACGAGGAGTTGGGGGCACGTCCTTCGTCCCTTTCTCCCCAAACTTTGCAGAGGTGCGCACTGTGTCACATGCGTACTCAGGAGCAGCTCCAAAATAGTTCTTCAGGATCTCAAAACAAAGCATGGGAGCCACACCTCAGTTATCAAAAGGCCTCCACTCCGCCTCACCCATTGCTGGCAAGAAGCTACAGCAGCCAGATCTGTGCCCGCATCTGGGTGATGGCTGGGAATGCCAGGCTGTCCCCTTTCATCAGAAACATAAAAAGGATGGCAGGGGCCCTCAACCTGTAACACCTGATAGAGCCATTTATTTCAAAAACCTCATGCCAACCAATTATTAATAACCTGCAAAAATACCCCAGAATAACAGAGAATAACTGAGCTGAGTGCATACCAGTGTCACATGTGTTAACCAATGTGTATGAAGTTCAACTGGAAGCCAACTTGACAATGACTTATTGTTAGCTACTTGTATGCTGGACTTTGTGCACTGAGTCTATGAGGCTTGTGGGAGGACCCCATGAGAGGTTTGTAACCTAAGTGGGGATTAACCAAGGTCTTGCTCTACCACCCAGGCTGGAGTGCAATGGCATGACCATGGCCCACTGCAGCCTCAAACTCCTGGGCTCAAGCAATCCTCCCACCTCAGCCTCCCGAGTAGCTGGAACTATGGCCACATGCCACCACGCCACCTAATTTTTATATTTTTTTGTAGAGATGAAGTCTTGCTATGTTGCCCAGCTGGTCTCGAACTCCTGGGCTCAGGTGATTCTCCCTCTGTGGCCTCCCAAAGTGCTGGGATTACAGGCATGAGCCACTGCCCCTGGCTTCAGCTATTTTTTTGTTTCTTGTAGAGACAGAATCTTGCTATGTTGCTTAGGCCGACGCATTTGAGAGCTTTTAAAACAATACAGCAAATTAGGGAAGTCTCAGGTAAGATATCTGCTTCACTAGGGAGGCAGAGGAGAGGGAGACAGAGGTATGGGAAAGATTTCGTGAAGGAGAAAGGAACTAGAGATCTGTAAGAGAAGATATGGGAGGGAGCAAGTCAGCCTGCGTGGAAGGGGACAAGGCAGGGCAGCAGGACGGACAACCGTCTTGGGAAGGAGCCTGGGGACACTTGCCATCTATACACTGTTCGCACAGCCCATTCAAGGACATGGAGGAAGGGTGTGTGGACCTCAGCTAGGACTCTGAGCAAAAGTGAACGCCGCAGCATGCAGGGTCCAAGATTGAGAGAGATGGTGCTGGCCTTCACGCTGGCCTAGTGGCTGGGGTCACATCTGAATGAAAACGCTAAGTTGACCAAACCACTTGGCAGGGGAGGACTACCTCCTGTGATTTGGGGCACCCCACAGAAGGAGGAGGGAGGGAATTTGTTAAGTGTGTTGTGTTCGCAAATGAAAAAGTGTGGATCTGGCCCAGATGTTGGCATTTTGCTCGGTCTGGGGCTCTGTCGGACATGGGTTCTATGCTGGCAGCCCAGGGGCAGCAAGGATGCCAGCAAGCAATGGGTTTCCAGCCTTGTGGCACTAACGGACGAGATCGCAAATATCAGAGCTCCAGGTAAATGCTTCGTTCGATCTTAAGCAGTCCAGAAAGTGAAAGAAGTTTCTATTGGCTTCTTTAAGGATGGTCCCTTAAAGTTACAGATATTTTTAGATTCTGGTGATTCAAAAATGTTTTCTTTCCAAAAAAAAAAAGCAAGCAAGCAAGCAAAGAGAAACCTGAAAGAAATATTTACCAAGAAACAGAAACAAACTATTCCTGGACCCACGGAGCTATCCAGGTTCTAAGGAAATACAAACAGAGTCCCTAAAAGAGAACTCAACTAAAATACTAAAAATAAACAGTGGCTGTATTTAATTTCTTTTTTTAAAAGTTTCTAAGGGAGTCAATAAAATAGAAACATACCTGGGGCCCGAATTATCTCATGGACAAGGACTGCTTAAAGAAGGCATTCAGTCCTCTGGGCCAAAGAGCAAAAGTCTTCTCCCTGTTGTTCCCTCAACTCCTGTTCTCTAGGGTCAGTCAATCAACAAACTTCTCTGGAGTGCCAAAATGTAGAAGGCACTGAGGACGGCACTCCAAGAGTGAAGCAAGAAAATGCTCGCGTACCAATTTCTGTTCCCACACTGAGAAAGAGCAAAAAATTGCTGAGCTCCCAAAGACATGCTGTGTAAAAATGTTGAAAAGGAAGACAAACCTTTTAAAAGGGTGACCTTGGGCGTGCCCTTCCCAATCAAGTTAAATGTCACTGCTCTGAGAACGTGTACTTTCTGATTTCCTGACTTTGCAGAATCCACAGCTAGCATCACAGATTTAAACCCTCCAGCTTCCTTCCTTTCTCCATTTCCCTAAAAACAATAACAAAAGTGGCGGATTTAATATTTCCATTAAAATACAACTTAACAAAACGCATCGCATACTTTTACTGTTACCGTGGCTCAGGGGGAAAAAAAACACATTTTTCTCTCTTTTTTTGCTGCAAGATTATTTTTTCAAATTTTAACAGGCACAAAATGCTGTCCCTGCTCAACTCAGTCTGTGAGTGTAAGCCCTATTTTAGGCAGCTGATGGTTTTTTGCCTGTGTGTGTGTCTCCGTTATCTCCCTCACCTTTAACACAGGAACCAGCGGAGTCAGGAGGAAATTCCCAAACTGGCCCTTGGACGCTTCTCTGGTTCGTTGTCCGCACCCTCTGTGTCGATAGGTCATGGTGTGTCACACCGTAAGACCCTCCCCACCCCCCCAGCAGTGCCCAGGCCTCCCTCGCTGGTGTTCACGACAGCCTCATGAGACAGCAAGGCACAGGGACATAAGCATCTCCACTGTGAAGGGAGGTTCCCAGGGCCGCTCTGTGCAATGTGACAGCCACTTCTGCCACTTGGCACAATATGCCATTGGCAGACAACGCACGTGGAAAACAGAGTATGACAAAGAGCGTGAAAAGGCTCAGAAATAACTTTTGAGACTGATTCCGTGTCATAATGATAATATTGTGGACAAACTGGGCTCCATGAGATATATTATTAAAATTCATTTGCTTGTTGCTTTTTCATTGTTCTTAAGCCAGCGACTAGACAATTTAAAATTCCTGCTGTAGCACATGTTGCATTTTTACTGGACATTGCCACCCCAGAGGGACTGGCACAAAGTCGTCAGCGGGCCAGGGACACACCCGAGCCAAGTCCACAGCTCCTATGGTGTTTGGGGGGCACAGTGGTTCCCGGGGCATAAGGAGTCAGGAAGAACTTGGCACACAGAGGAGAAATGGTCCACAAGGTGCCCGGGGATGGGGGAAGGATGGTGCCCACAGTCTGTGGCCATGGCAGGGAAGGGGCCTAGATAGGGTCTGCAGGGGTAGCCTCAGTCTGGTGGTTGGTCCAGCAAGGTAAGTGGGGTATATGCCTCCAAAACAGCGGGACCCCCCCCCAGGGACCCAACTCTTGGCCCATCCTTCCATGTCTTTTCTAGACAGTAGTCAGAATGATTTTAAACTTTCCATCAGATGAAGTCACACCCTCTGACCCTGTTTAAAACGCTCCAATAGATTCTGCTGTCTCTTCAACCTAAAGTGGCCTCTCAAATATCACCACACCATCCTGTTTCAGTTCTCTCTGCAGCGTATCACTACTGCCTGGGATTGTTCAGTCTTCCCCCAGTCCGATGTGATGTCCACTAGGACAGAGACTAGAGGCAGAAGGCAGTTCATGAGTAAGCTCTGAGCCAAGAATGAATGCATGGCCCCCACAGTGCAGGATGCCCGTGGTCCTACTGCGTGTGCAGTATGCTTAGTGACGCACCATGTGTGATTCCTACCTTAGGAGCAGCCAACATATCTTCATTTCAGAGACCACTGAAGCCTTGGTGTCTGTGTTTCTCCCATGCCCCTCCTCCCATACCTGGAATACAAGCTTCCCACCCCGCTAAAACTTCTCAGGTGTCTGCTAAAAATGCCAACGATGCCTGGACTTGGTACCCTCCCCCCTACCAAAACCCTTCCCAGGATATAAAGGGCCCAGGACCAGTGGTCTGTGTGCTGGCTTTCTTCCTGGTGGGCGCATGGATTCTGAATAGGGCCCATGTTGTACACTAATGAATCTCTGCCCCCTCTCCCACTGGCCCAGAACTGTTCTGGGTATGCAGCAGGGATTTAATAAGCATTTGCTGCTTTCCACGGATCCAGGCAAGGCGAGCCTTTCCTGTCCCTGACCCCGCCAACCCAGGGCGGAAGCATCTCGCACCTGGAATGCCACCACCTGCCCTGGCCTGCCTGCAGCACGTGGCTTTCCTCCCAGACTGCTCCCGCTCTGCGCCACTCGTCTTCCCTCCTGGTTTTGCAGAAGTGTGTCCTCCATATGTGAAAGGCCTGGGAGCCCTTTAGAGGCCTCTCGCTCTTACCCGCCCCTCCCCCATCCCGCCTGATTGGGCAGGACCCCAGGGCCCCTCCCTTCTTCCCATCACCCCTCCTCCCTTCCCCATTATCCTGAGCTTTGCACCCCCCCCACCTCTCCGGACTGTTTACACAGCTGCAGAAAGAGGGGATGCCTGCTTCTCCCCTCTCCAAGCCCAGGGTTAATATATGTGTATTTCCGGCTCCTGACAGCTCAGGGCAGTGGGAATGCTGCCCTCAACTCAATTTGCTGTCAATAGTTGGTACGCTGACAAGGATACCTTTTGGGGATAGACAAGCAGGTTGAACTGAACTGTGGACACCTGTGTGGGCTGCAGTAGCTTTCCTGAAGTCCAGAGAGGAACAGCTGCCCCAGACAGCAAGAGACAGACTGAGAGGGGGCCATACTGCAGACCTAGGAGTCACCGGGGCTCCTGCCAGGGGCCACAGTTATAATGGGGCTCCGAGAGTAGAGTATCCGATAAGGCAGGCTTGGTCAAGCATGTGGTCAAGTTGTGGAAACCAAAAATAGAAAACACAAATTTCTAGACAAACTGTCCAGGAGTTCTAACAACTACCTTAGAACTGTAACTAAAACCCAGGAAGTACTGTGGGCCTTCCAGTCCTAAGAGGCACCTCAAATGATCACACCCTAGACCATACTCCAGGGCAGGCAAGACAATCAAACCAGACAGTTCTAGAAAGGACCCTTGTCCAGTCTATGATGGAGATGGTGGTATCCCACCATTACAGCTCAGACTAACGCAGGTTATCTGGGATCAGAGGACCAGGAAAAGAACTCATGGTAGTGACTTGAGGTCTGAAGAATGCAATACTGTAGAGGATAAGCTGATGCCCTGCTCCCCCGTGGCGGCCGACAGGTTTAGGGGAGAAAGCATTTGAAAATCTGTCCCTGCAAACGTCCCCTGTAGTCCCTCTCTTTCTTGTCCCTTTCACTCTCAAATTCCTAGAAAACCATGGGACTTTTGAGACTTCTCTCTAAAGGTGAAATTGCTACTTGGCATTTTGACTTTCTCCAAGGAGCTCAGACTGGGGCCCTGGTAACCTCTGATATTGTTTCCCACCCAACACAGTCCCCAGAGCATGACACAGTGTCTGAGGGGTAGACATATACAGCTGATGCTCCGGCAAGGGTCTTTTTCCTTTTCAAGAAGCTGCCTGACTTACCTAACGGGGCAGCCCCAGCCAGGCGCCTAACAAGCTCAGCATCTGCCTGTCACCTTTCTCTTGAAAACTGATTCTTACATTCTGGGGCTCTAGGGACACATCTGTGAGCTTGCCCAATCCCATCCAGAGATCTCCAGCTGCACACATAGAGAAAAGCCCTCTGCACTGACCCGGGCCAGAGACTGTGCAGAAAAACCTGGAAAAGGCAGACCTGCTTCTGTCTGGGATATCTCCTGGGGTTCAAGATAACTATGGTGACCCGAGACAGCTCAAAACAAAAGATGGAGTCCAGAGAAGTCTGCTTGTATGGACAGAGTGCTATAGGGTCTGAAACACTAGCTGGCACAGACAGGCCCTGAGCTAACTTCAGGGGCTGTTAAAGCCATCTTGGCCTGACCCACAAGATTGTCATGATATATTTTGTTGATGTCATCACTAAAAAGGTGCATGTTTCACACCTTGCCCTTGGGATTCTAATGCCTTGGTTAACAAAGAGCCTCACAAGTACAACACGGTGACCAACGGAGCTCCACAAGGGTTCTGGGCTCCGGGGTACAGAGGAGGAAGTGTGCTCATTGTTACACCCCAAGGGAGCCCAGGGCTGAAGCTAGAAGCTTAGGCTCCCAGGACAGGGCATGACCATTTTCACACTGTCCCTTAAGAACCACAGTCCTATTCATCCGCAGAGGGTGATGACAGACCAACCCTGTTCACGTGGGAGGGTTCTGTCTTGTAGTGTGAGGGCAAGGCTTGGGAGAGACAGGGCAGGGGCAAGCAGAATCCATAATTAAATTAGACTCTACCCAAGTGCTCTGGACGCAACTTGGTGTGTTATTTCTACTTAATGTACACCCAGGCCTAAAAGAAGGGAAAACGAAAACAACCCTGACAGCCTTTCTTTGCTTTCTTTCTCCACCCAAGAGGCACCAGTGGTTAACAGTATGGTGGCAACAAGTGGGTCAAAGGTCAGCCCCTCAGTCAGGGTTGGTTTCCATGGAGATGGGGCCCATTCATCCAGCACACAGAGCCTCTTCACAGCCACTTACACACAATTGAGCTATTACTGGGAGCCCAGGAGAGCCGTGTCTGGAGCACAGTGCCCTAGACAGGGCAGGGTTGAAGGGAGCTGATTAAACGGTCCTCGGGAATTACCCAGGGCAGGATTTGAGAATACCCTTTAGAAACAAACTAAATCCCCAAACCTCAGCCCGCTCCCAGCACCCCTCCCTGGTACAGTCTCTGCAACGTAAGTCTCCTTTGTACTGAGGATAATGCCGGTGTCTACACACCCATGCTCACCTCACCTTTCTCCTCATGTGTCCAAAGTCAAGAGGACAGACCCCTATTCGGAGATTCTTGGACCTCTGTCACATTTGGCATCTGCATCATCTGCCCACCATCGGGGGGGCTTTTGTGGTTCAGGAAGATGCCAACCCAAAGACAATGAGTGAAAACTTAAGTAGGTGTTCCACTTGGGGCATAAAATAAATTTCAGTGGATGGGCAAGGCGGTGCAATACTTGCCAGAGGGTGAGAAATTCTTTGACGTTTGTTTGGGAATTCTTGAAATCCCTTTTTTGAAAGAATGGGGGCATTCCTTCAAAAGACGCACTGCCATCTGTAATTTATTGGCGTTTCTACCGAAATTCCCACAGTCTTTAAATCAGAGTGGAACAACAGAGGTGAAGAGTAAAATGTCTTATTAAAAAGACATTTTAGGCTGGGCTCAGTGGCTCAGTCTGTAATCCCAGCACTTTGGGAGGCCGAGGCGAGTGAACTGCCTGAGCCCGCGGGTTCAAGACCCACCTGGGCAACTTGGCAAGACCTCGTCTCTACAATAAATCAAAAATTAGCCGGGACTGGTAGCGCACACCTGTAGTTCCAGTTACCTGGAAGGCCGAGGTGGAAGGACTGCTTGAGCCCAGCAGGTCGAAGCTGCAGTGGCCAGGAGCGTGCCACTACCCTCTGGCCTGGGCGACAGAGTGAGACTCCAACTCAAAAAAAAAAAAAAGACATTTTAATGCACAAAAGCTTCAAGTGAATATTTATGACAGTCACATCCATAATCACCCAAGCTGGAAACTACTCAAATGTCCTTCAGCAGATGAACAGATCAACACACTCTGGCTCATCGATACAGTAGACTCAACTGTCTTCAGCAATGGAAGAGCACTCCTGATGACCCATGGCCTCATGGAGGATTCTCAGATGCATCTTGCTAAATCAAGGAAGTCAGATTCAAAAGGCTACACGCCGTACGACTCCACTTACACGGCCTTCCGGAAAATGATGGCTACAGAGACAGAGACCAAATCAGTGGGTGCCAGGGTTTGGCCGTAACTAAGGGGAGGTGTTTACTACAGAGCGGGAAATTTGGGGATGGATGGAACTGTTCTATATTGTGGTGGTGGTGGTACAATCTGTCAAAACCCAAAAAGTGAATTTTATGGTACGTTAAAAATAATTCTCTGAATTTAGCCCTTCAGAGAGCACAGGACGAAACAGTGTGCTGACTCTTCAGGCCAGGATAAAACCATAAAGAATCCCTTTGTCAGCCAGGCTCGGTGGCTCAGCCTGTAATCCCACGCTTTCGGAGGCTGAGGTCAGTGAATTGCCTGAGCCCGCGGGTTCGAGACCCGCCTGGGCGACTTGGCGAGACCTCATCTCTACAATAAAATCAAAAAATTAGCTGGGCGTAGTAGCACGCGCCTGTAATTCCGGTTACTTGGAAGGCTGAGGTGGAAGGATCTCTGGAGCCCAGCAGGTCGAGGCCATGGTGGTCGGGAGTGGCCACTGCACTCCAGTGTGGGCAACAGTGAGACTCCAACTCAAAAAAAAAAAAAAGAATCCCTTTGTCCTCTGAAGCTACACCTGCCAGGCTTCAAGTGTGGCCCACTCCTTTTAATTCCTGTTGCTGTTATCTCTAACCAGGTCAAGGTTAAAGATAAATATGCAAGAGGGGACACAAAAAGCCCCCAGAATTTTTATTATAAATTGTGGGCTGGGCACAGTGTTCCATGCCCATAATCCCAACACTTTAGAAGGTCAAGGTGAGAGAACTGCCTGGGCCCATGGGGTGGAGATCAGCCAGGCAACTTGGCGAGACCTCACCTCTACAATAAATCAAAAAATTAGCCGGGCATGGTGGCGCGTTCCCCTAGTTCCAGCCACTTGGCAGAAGGATCACCTGAGTCCAGCAAGTCGAGGCTGCGGTGGCTGTGAGCATGCCACTGCCCTCCAGCATGGGTGACAGGGTGAGACTCCGACTCAAAAAAACCCCCCAAAAATGTATACTTATTCCTACGTGTTTAGACTTCAGTCACCTTCTCAGAGTACTCTCCGTTTGATGCAATTCGCCTACTGAGACGCTTTTTCCACTGCTCAAACATTTTTCAACTTGTCGATGTTGATGCCTTTATAGTGCTTCTGCCGTTTTTTGTTTTACTTCTCCCAGTTCAGCAAAACGTTTCCCTTTGAGGACTTCTTTTACCCGGGGAAACAAAAAAGTTGTTCAAGGTAAGATGGGGTGAACAGGAAGGACGGGGCACATGGATCATACCGTTTCTGGTCAAAAATTGCTGAACACTCAGTGCAGTGTGGGTAGGTGCATTGCCAGGGTAGAAGAATCAGTCACCTGTTTGCAACAACTCAGGACGTTTCTTCTATAAATTGTGACACAGCCTTCTCAGAACTTCCAGATAAAAATTTTGGCTGACTGCTTGATCCAGAGCAACAAATTCTGAGCGAACTACAAGGGGCCCACCCTTCAAAAGGTAATTCCATTTTTTTCTGGCTTTCCTCCTGAACTCAAGAACTGAAGCCTTGCATGGATATGGATAACCACTCTGATGACAACCAGGGTGGAGGTCATCTATACTGATATTTTTGAGGACTGGCTCTTCCTGAGAATGACATGGGAAGAAAAAATAATAGTGGAGATACTCCCTAACGAGTAGGAGGAAATAAAGAAATGGAGAATGCAAAAATAAGCTGAAGATCTCCATGCAGGGGGGTCACCAGGGTCTCACAGAGGATGTCCAGACTTGGAAGAACGAAGACAGACTGCTTACGTCCATAGAACGTCAGTTTTCCAAGACCACTCATATTCCTGGCCCAGTGTCCAGGACAATAAGCATCAAGGCCCATGGAGGTGCACCAGGAATATTTACTGAATAATGAATAAACCTGAAGGTAGAAGTTCAGAGGACTCTCTTGGGTCCTCTCCCACTGTGGGAGCATTTCTGTTCTCTCTCAGTAAAACCTGCTTTCTTTAGAAAAAAAGAGTGGTTAAAAAGAAATAGAGCACCAGGCCCAGTGGCTCACACCTGGTATCTCAGCACTCTGGGAAGCCAAGGTGGGAAAATCACTTGAGCCTAGGAGTATGAGACCAGCCTGGGCAACATAGTGAGACTTTGTGTCTATAAGAAAAACACACACACACACACACACACACACACACACAGAATTAGTCGGGCATGGTAGCATATGCCTGTAGTCTCAGCTACTTGGGAGGCTAAGGTGAAAGGATCACCTGAGCGCAGGAAGTAGAGGCTGCAGTGAGCCGTGATAATGCCACTGCACTCCAGCCTGGGCAACAGAGTAGGAACCTGATTCAAAAAAAGAAATACACGCAAAATTTATAGAGATCCCTTGGCCAGGTGAAGTATCACGAAGCGTTTCTGAGAGAGATTTAAAATAACAATCACAAAAACAAATGCACATGAAGCAAATAACAAAAATAAACCCCCCCAAACAAAAGACACAAAGCAGACAAAGGACAATAAATTGTATAAGAGCCAAAACTCTCCAACCCTGCTGCAGGCTGCTTGGCCCTGACCTGGTCGCTGGTCAGACCTCGAAGGCCACCACAACCATCCCTGAAGACTCCCAACGGGTGGACAGTAAAGAACAACACTCACATTTCTTTCATCTTACATCATGTTGGGCACTGTTCTCTTTTTTTTTTTGAGTTGGAGTCTCACTCTGTCGTCCAGGCTGGAGTACAGGGACACACTTGTGGTCACCCTAGCATCGACCTGCTGGGCTCCGGTGATCCTCTTGCCTCAGTCTTCCAAGTAGCCTGAACTACAGGTGCACGCTACCACGCCTGACTAATTTTCTTTTCTGGATTTATAATAGATACAAGGGCTCGCCAAGTTGCCTGGGCTGGTCTCGAACCTGCAGACTCAGGCCATCGACCTGGGATGACAAGGCTGAGCCACCAAGCCCAGCCTCTGGGCACTGTTCTGAGCACTTGGCTAATATTAACTCCCTTTATCCTTATGAGCACCATCTGAGGTGGGGGCTGTTAAGAGGCCCATTTTACAGATCAAGAAACCGAGGCACAAGCAAGGTCTCTGTCTTGCTCAGGGTAAGATCTGAACCTCCCCTGACTGGAGAGTCTGTACACCAAACTCCTACACAACGTTGGACATATGAGATAAGCCCATCAAGACAAGTCCTACACCCCAAGACATCCCAATGCTAGGGCAGGAAAGTATTGGAAGGCAGATTGGCTGAACTGACAGTTACACACATGGACAGTAACTTTGGGGGGTCAAAGTGGGTGCCTGAGAAAGGAAGGTGCTTTGCCGGCCGAAGTACCCCATGGTGCCCAGGGCATGGTGTCCTGGTCTTGGATATAATCTTTCAGGGAGTCAAGAGTGGAGCGGCCGGCTGAGGACATTCAAAATGATGCACAGACCTGAAGTGTGAGGAAGACAATCTTCTGAAAAGCGAAAGGAGGAATTCTGTGCGCTCTGGGATGCTCCCATCCCTGCAGGTGTTCAGGCAGAGGCTGGACAACAAATTGCTGCACCAGATAACCCTGTGATCTCAGTCAACCATTAATTATTCTCAGATGAAATGTGGTTCTTGGGCAAGCCCAGTTCAGATTTGAAGAGGGAATACCACCAAAGAGGGCCAGGAGGAAGAGTCAGAGAAGACACTTGGGTGGTTGGGCCAGGACGGCAACCCTGCAGCCCAGGGCATGCTGACAGCCCCTCCCTAAGAGACCTGATTTCTGGGGTGACTTCCCTCCCTTTCGAGGACAGACCTGGCTGTTCCTTCTGGCCAGCTTAGTCACTTTGGCCATTCTTAAGGTTTCTGCAGATGTTTCAACAGATTTTCAAGCTTCCCTACAATGTTTCTGGGGACATTTCTAATGTTTTTCCCTCTAAATAAAGCATGAATACTGAGGGGACCAAGATTTCAAAAGTCAACGGATCTGTCCAAGCTTAGACTCATTCTGGGAAAGTTTCAGACATTTATTCCTTTACAAAAAACTAACAGCAAATTAAAAGGCGATATCCACCCATCCCCTCAGGCTTTTCCTCTGGCAACGTTGGCTTAGGCAAAACAGTTACACTTCAGAGCTATTACAGTTCTTGTTTTTAGAAACAGGACTTGTAATGATACTGGTTCTCTGCAATGGCAAGGCTGCCCCAGAGTGTCGTGCAGGGATGCAGAAGAAATGGGTACTCCGTGGTTGCCCTGGGTATAATCTGATTCTGCCCCTTAAAAGGACATCTGGCCCTGTGATGAAGTGCCTTAAAATGTTCCTAGCCTTTTACTCAATGAGTCCACGTCTGGGACTCAACTCTAGGGTAATAATTCTCAATTCAGAGAAAATTTTATACATAAGAAACACGCAATGCATTATTGCTAACGAGAATAAGAAGCCAGAAAAACTTGAGTTTCTAAAAATAGGGGAATGGGCCAGGCTCAGTGGCTCAGCCTGTAATCCCAGCACTTTGGGAGGCTGAGGTGAGTGGATTGCCTGAGCCCACGGGTTCGAGACCCGCCTGGGCTACTTGGCGAGACCTCATTTCTACAATAAGTCAAAAAAATCCAGCCGGGCGTGGTAGTGCGCGCCTGTAGTTCCAGCGACTCGGAAGGCTGAGGCGAAAGGATCGCCGGAGCCCAGCAGGGTGAGGCTGTGGTGGCCGGAAGTGGCCACTGCACTCCAGTCTGGGCGACAGAGTGAGACTCCAACTCAAAAGAAAAAAATAAAATAAATAAATAAATAAAAATAGGGGAATGGTGAGGTGAGTCCATTGGAGACAACACTCATGATAAAATGCGAGGTGAAAAAAGTGGGATACCATGTGGTATCTCTGCATAAATATGCTGTTTGAAAGCGAGAGAGAAGTATAAAACATCCACACCAGAAGAAAGGTCTGGCAGAAACTGGACAAAAAGTCCGGGTGCGGTGGCTCACGCCTGCAATCCCAGCACTTTGGGAAGTTGAGGCGGGAGGATCACTTGATCCTAGGAGTTTGACACCAGCCTGGGCAACACAGGGAGACCTTGTCTCTACAAAAAATAAAAATAAAAATGAAAAAACAAGCCGGGCTCGGTGGCTCAGCCTGTAATTCCAGCACTTTGGGAGGCTGAGGTGAGTAGATTGCCTGAGCCTGCGGGTTCGAGACCCGCCTGGGCAGGCGAGACCTCATCTCTACAATAAATCAAAAAAATTAGCCGGGCATGGTAGCGCGCCCCTGTAGTTCCAGCTACTCGGAAGGCTGAGGCGGAAGGATCGCCGGAGCCCAGCAGGTCGAGGCTGCGGTGGCCGGGAGCGGCCACTGCACTCCAGTCTGGGCGACAGAGTGAGACTCCAACTCAAAAAATAAAAAATAAAAGACTATTAAAAAAAAAAAAGAAAAAACAAGCCAGGCATGGTGGTGTGCTTCTGTCACTCCAGCTACTCGGGAGGCTGAAGCAGAAGGATTGCCAGAGCCCAGGAGCTCAAGGCTGCCATGACCCATGATTGTGCCACTGCACTCCAGCCTGGGTGACACAGTAAGACCCCAACTCAATAAATAAATAAATAAATGAGGAAGAAAAAACAAATGAGACCAACATTTAAAAACGGATATATTTGGGTGACAGGATTAAACGATGCTAAAAAAAACTTTCCCACTCTCTAAAGTTTCCTTAATAAACATGTATCCTCCTCCCTCGTTCTCTCCCAGTCTGAGTATGTGATTTGCAGTCTGGTGTGCCTCTTCCCAGTCTCCTTTCAGGAATGCAGAGCCACATACAAATATACGAGGGGACGCAAAATAACCCGGAATTATCTTTTGGAGGGCAAGCCCCTTGTCGTCCAGGCTTCCCCACTAGGTAAGTGTCCTAGGAACCCATTCGCATCAATGTACCAGCTGGTGTCGTTTTAAGAGGCTGTGTTGAATTTTGGGGGGAGACTCTTTCAACACATTTGCCCATTTCATGATGGCTGATTTATGAGCACACCTGCCCACCCCATGCTGAGCGTTCCACCATTTCTGATCAAAACTGGCATCACCCCTGTGCCCCACCCTCCCCATTCACCCCATTTCGCTCCAGTGACTCTTTTTGTTTCCCCGAGGACTGGAGTCCTCAAAAGAAGTGTTTGCTGATGTGGAGGAGGTGAAACAAAAGACAGCAGAAGCACTAAAAGGCATCCAATTCGACGAGTTCAAAAACTGTTTTGAGCAGTGGCATAAGCATCTCGATAGGTGTGTTGCATCAAATGGAGAGTACTTCAAAGGTGACTCAAGTGTAAACATGTAAGAATACACAATTTTTTATAAATAAAAATTTTGGGTTTTTTGGGGTCTCCTCTCCTACGTGTGCATGTTCACATCATTCCAGTTCTTATTCTCTGTCTTGCTTTTTAAAAAAAAAAACAAACAGAATTGAGTTTACAGGATACTTTTTCGATAGTTTCTCAGGTTCCTTCAAAATAACAAGGTCCTAATTTTTAAGAATGGAAAAGAAGGACCTCCAAGAGTTGGTCTCTGATGTCTCCCTAGCCCGTTTCTCAGCTTCTCCTTTTTTGCTTTCTCTGATTAAATCCCAACCTTTCTGAGTTCTTGGTGGGGCCCCAACCCAAGCCTTCCTCCTTCCCTTTCAAGATCTAGGCTGAGCTTCTGCAGCACTACATCCCTGTGACTGGTTGCCCATTCTTTTCTCCCACTTGAAATGCAGCCCGTCTCTCTCTCTCCTTTTTTTTGAGTCCAGGTCTCACTCTCTCGACGAGGCTGGAGTGCAGTGGCATGATCACGGCACCCTCCCAGGCTCAGGCGATCCTTCCGCTTCAGGCTTCTGAGCAGCTGGGACTATAGGCACGTGCCACCGCATATGGCTTACATATTATGGAGACGAGGTCTTGCTGTGTTGTCCAGGTTGGTCATGAACTTTTGGGTTCAAGGAATCCTTCCACCTCAGCCTCCCAAAGTGCTGGAATTACAGGTGTGAGCCACAGAGCCTGGCCTCATCTCTTTTTTCTTTTTTCTTTTGAGTTGGAGTCTCACTCTGTCGCCCAGACTGGAGTGCAGTGGCCAGTCCCGGCCACCGCAGCCTCAACCTGCTGGGTTCCGGCGATCCTTCCACCTCGGCCTTCCGAGTAGCAGGAATTACAGGCATACGCTACCATGCCCAGCTGATTTTTTGTAGAGATGAAGTCTCGCCAAGTTGCCCAGGCGGGTCTCGAACCCGTGGGCTCAGGCAATCCACTCACCTCAGCCTCCCAAAGGCGCGGGATTACAGGCTGAGCCACAGAGCCCGGCCTCATCTCTTTTTTTTATCTCAGTCCTTAAGATACTGCCAGGGTATCTTCAAGTCCCCTCCCACTGTGGGAGCTTTTCTGTCCTCTCAATAAATTCTGCTTTCTTAAAAAAAATAAAAAGACACCGCCAGATTGCCAGGAGCTGCTCAATGATTTGCTAAATGAAAAACAAATACCTAAACACCATGAAAATGTTTGTGACAGACTTTAGATCAATCAAATATCAAAGATTTATTGAAAGATTTCCAACGAAGTCGAATTTCCAGAATCCAGAACTTTCTAACAACAGGATGGAAAATATGACATATAGGCATTCAAAGATGTGGCACACACCTTTGGTGCTGTTAAAATGGTAGAAATAAGAACAAGGAGGCAGGTTTTTACTAAAGTTGAATTTATATAGGTTCTCTAGGGTAACCTTGTAACCACCCCTACCACCACCCCCATTAATTGTAAGTAACATGTTCTTTCAGAAATAAAATTAGAATAGTCATTTCTTTTCTTTTCCTTTCTTTCTTTCTTTCTTTCTTTTTTTTTTTTTTTTTGGTGAGAAGGGTTCTCACTCTGTCATCCAGGCTCAGCAACCTTGACCTCTTGGGCTCAGGCAATCCTCTTACCTCAGCCTCCCGAGTGGCTGAGACTATAGGCACATGACACCATGAACAGCTGATTTTTAAATTTTTTTTGGTAGAGACGAGGTCTCACCATATTGCCCAGGCTGATCTTGAACTCCTAGGCTTAAGTGATCCTCTCACCTTGGCCTCCCAAAATGCTGGGATTGTAGGCATGAGTGTTTCATTTTATTTTATTTTACTTTTAATATATTTTTACATTTTAAAAAAAGAGATACAGTCTTGCTATGTTGCCCAAACTCCTCTCAAAATCCTGGCCTCAAGCAATCCATCCACTTCGTCCTCCCAAAATGCAGGGATTACAGGTGTAAACCACCACGCCCAGCCACTACAGTTGTTTCTTTTAATATCCTCACTTGGTAAAAGCAAAAGGTGGTTTGGCACTGCCAGTCCCTTCTCCTTCTCAAGTTTTCTGAAAATTCTTGAAACCCAGAAGTGGGATAAGGTGACAAATTTGGAAGAAGAGGTCTCCAGGGCTATTTTAGCT
Organism: Carlito syrichta; assembly: GCF_000164805.1. Lineage (NCBI taxonomy): Eukaryota > Metazoa > Chordata > Mammalia > Primates > Tarsiidae > Carlito > Carlito syrichta. The sequence goes on along the minus strand of NW_007251423.1, from coordinate 95,191 downwards.
GGGCTTGGAGGTTGTCCTTGGCTTTGTGAGCAGAGAGGAGGTCAATCCAGCGCCCCAGTGACAGATGAAAGTGCAAAGGGGAGGCAGCCAGAACAGGAGCCCGAAGACATTTAGCAGGGTTCTGTAGAGTTCGAAGGCCAAGGCAGGAGAAACAGCACCATAGGAGCGAAATGATTAAGCATCACTCACCCTGGGGATCAAGTGCTTGTCCTGTCTCGGGTACTGTGGGTACGCTTCTCCATATTTGGTCTTCGCAAAAGATCCCTGGGTTCGTGTTACCCCCAGTTTGCAGAGACGAAACCACCATTGCTCTCAGGGTAAAACAGTGTCGGGGTGGACTTGACCCCAGGCCCTGCCTTTTCTCACTGCCTTAAAGGTAAAACCCTGTGATCATTCTGCGGCCAAGGAGGATGCTTTGAATGCTTGTAAGCAGGAGAGGGACACGAAGGAAGTGGTGCCTCAGGAGGTTAAAAAATGGAGACAAACAGGAAGGGAAGCGCTCGAGCCAGGAGCGCCCTTGTGGTGACGCAGGCTGGATGTCCACGGACTGGACCCTCTGGGACTGGAGGAGAGTCTTAAAGAATCAAAAGGACCCAGGAATGAGTGGTTATTATCGGACAGGAGAGAGCAAAGCGCTGAAGGGGCAAACTTGGGCAATTAGGAGAACGGGAACCGATTTCTGCCAAAATAAGGGAGTGGCACTAAAATCACAAAGGGCAGCAATTAAGAACACAGCTTCAAATCCTGGCCTTGCCACTGACTTAACGGTAACCTGAGGCAAGTACTTTATCTGTGCCTCAGTTTCCTTGGGTGTAAAACAGGGATAATGACCAGCACACACCTTGTAGGTAGGCTGGTATAAAGACTGGAGGAATTCTCATCTGTAAAGCCTTAAAAAGCGTGTGCCTCACAGTGTTAAACTGCTCAAGTCCCGCTTTTTGCTGTGGGTGGTTTCTTTTGGGCACTTTCCCCTGGGCTTTGCATCCTTCTTCCCCCTCTGTCTCGTGCTCAGCACACGAAAGTCCAGATTAACCTGCGGAATCACAGGCTCTGTACCTCCTCTGCTGCCTGCAGCTCCCTGGATCAGCGCCCCACCCCCCCCCAGGCGCTGACCGCACTCTTCCCGCCTTGCCTGCTGGGTCCCGCTCAGACACTCAACCATTCACCAAGCACTTCAACTCCACCTGTGATTCTTCCAGGGGAATCAAAAGGAAATACTGAAAACTTTTTATTCTAGAAATGTTCAAACATACCAAAGTAGAGAGAATAACACAATGAATCCAGCGAAGCCACCACCCAGGCTGGCTCCATATGACTAGCTTATGGCCGATTTCCATTCATCTGTCCACCCACTCCCTACTCACCCATCCTAAGCTCCAGATTCTTAGGAAACAAATCCTAGATCGTCTGTCATTTCACTGGTAAATATTTCCCTGTGAATCTCTAGAAAGCGGGACTCTTTAAAAATGACTACGAAACTATTATCATATGTTTAAAGGTCAAGAATCACTCTCTAATCTCATAAAATATTTGGTCTTGCCTTTAACTTTTCCTGGTTGTCGTATAAACGATTTTTGCCCCTACAGCTTTTATTTCCATCGAGATCCAATGTGGGGTCCACACATTGCTATTGATCAATATATATCTTTTAATCTTTTTCAGTCTTCTCTTTCAGGGTTTTAATCTTTTTTAGCCTTTTAGTCTTTAAGAGTCTCTTTCTTCCTCTCTCTTGCTCTCCCTGTATGATTTGTGAAGGAAACCAGGTTATTGCTCCTGGAGTGTTTTCTACCATCTGGGTTTTGCTAATTACATCCTCATGGTGTCATTAAAGTGTTTACCTGAGCCGTGTATTTTTGGTAAACTAATAATTAGGTGTAGAGGCAACAGTGGTTGAGAGGTGAAAACTGTTAAGAGGTGATTAGGTTGCAAGGGCAGAGCCCTCATGAATGGATTAATGCCCTTATCCAAGCAGTGTTTCCTGGTAAAAGGATGAGTTTGGCCCCCTCCCGCCCCCCACTCACATGCAAGCACCGGCACTCTCTTGCCCTTCTGCTATGGGAAGATGTAGCGAGAAAGCCCTCACCAGATGATGAGCAGACGCCAGCACCATGCACTTGGGCTTCCCAGCATCTAGAGCTGTGAGCCAAATATGTTTCTTTTCTTCATAGATTACCCAGTCATTTTTCTGTTTAGCAACATAAAACAGACTAAGACAGGGAACAAGACTATAAATTCTTTTGTTTCAATAAAGAAAAACTTTCTTTAGTGGTCCAGTGGGTGAGAACACATAGCACAAGCAGGATAAATGCATTATTACTTCTCTTTACCAGGTTGAAAATAATAACTTAGCTCCCCGTTGTCCTCTGAAAGAGACCAGTGTGATCTCGTTGTGATTTTGGTGTCACTGTGCACTTGAGGGACTCTGTGGACCTGAGTCTCGAGTGGTCTTCAGTAGTTCTCATGCTTTCTTGTATAACTATTTATTCCGGCTTTGCCTTGTACATCAAGTCACCGATTTCTCCCAGGAGCCTGGTTTGGTTTGAAGAGGAAGATGGAATTTGAACAACATAATCCGAGCCCTGAAGGCTACTGAGATGATCCTTGTTTCTAGGCCTTTCCAGTGGACAGAGTTAGAAAATACACTTTCTCTTTCATTCATATAGATATGTACTATTTCCTGTTGACCCCATCTTGCACTGGAAGCCTCTGTCGCCCCAGCATGTCATATGACAACTCCCTCACAGGCATCTGACAGGTGTCTACAGAGGCAATGAAATATTATAAAATCTTTTTTTTTTTTCTGAGTCAGGGTCTCACTCCGTCACCCACGTAGGAATGCGGTGGCATAATCATGGCTCACAGTTTCAGACTCCTGGGCTCAAGTGATCCTCCTGCCTCAGCTTCCTGAGTAGCTGGAACTCCAGGTACATGCCACCATGCCCAGATAATTTTTTCATTTTTTTTGTAAAATGAGGTCTCACTGGGTTGACCAGACTGGTCTCAAATTCAAGCACGCATCTCACGCGCCTCGGCCTCTCAAAGTGCTGGGACTTACAGGTGTGAGCTGCCACACCCAACCGTATTCTACAATCGTATAAGCACTAAAAATTTTTGAATAATAACTTTTTTCCTAATAACCTTCACAATAATAATAATAGTTTAAATGTAAAAATAAAAACTGCCGGGCTCGGTGGCTCAGCCTGTAATCCCACGCCTTTGGGAGGCTGAGGTGAGTGGATTGCCTGAGCCTGCGGGTTCGAGACCTGCCTGGGCAGCGAGACCTCATCTCTATAATAAAGCAAAAAATCAGCCGGGCATGGTAGCGCATGCCTGTAATTCCGGCTACTTGGAAGGCTGAGGTGGAAGGATCGCCGGAGCCCAGCAGGTCGAGGCTGGGCGACAGAGTGAGACTCCAACTCAAAAAAATAAATAAATAATAAAAACTAAGTTATTTACCTCCCACTTTTCTGTACTTTTAAAAAATGATATTTTTGGCTGGGCTCAGTGGTTCAGCCTGTAATCCCAGCACTTTGGGAGGCCAAGGCGAGTGGATTGCCTGAGCCCGTGGGTTCGAGACCCGTCCGGGCAACTTGGCGAGACCTCATCTCTACAATAAATAAGAAATTAGCCAGGTGTAGTAGCATGTGGCTGTAGTTCTGGCTACTTGGAAGGTTGGGGTGGAAGGACTGCCGGAGCCCAGCAAGTTGATGCTGGGGTGGCTGTGAGTGTGCCACAGCACTCCATCCTGGATGACAGAGTGAGACTCCAACTAAAAAAAAAAAAAGATATTTTTAGAGATCTGACAAACAATCATCTATCTATTAAATCACATTTTCATATTTTCAAAAAGTAGAGAAAGTAACTGGAGACACTAATATACCCAGATTGAATATTTTTTCTGTTTTTGTGAGCAATAGTGTCTTGCTGTGTCTGCTCAGGCTGTTCTTATACATCTAAGCCTTAAGTGATCCTCCCATCTCAGCCTTCTAAAATGTGTGGATTATAGGCGTGAGCCACTGCACCCTGCAAATTGAGCAGTTTAACATTTTCCCATATTAAACGTAGCACTTCCCACCTTGACAAGACCTCATCTCTCAATAAATCAAAAATTAGCCGGGTGTGGTAGCGCACGCCTGTAGTTCCAGCTATTTGGAAGGCTGAGGTGGAAGGATCGCTGGAGCCCAGCAGGTCGAGGCTGCAGTGGCCGGGAGCGGCCACTGCACTCCAGTCTGGGTGACAGAGTGAGACTCCGACTCAAAAAAAATAAAAAAGAAACAATACGTTACTGAGACAGCAAAAGCATCCAGTCTCAGCTACCCATTTCTCAGCCTTCTCCAGAAGTAACTATTGTCCTAAAGGTGCTGTTTCTCAAGGCTCTGCAAGCTTCTACACTTTCATTGCATGCATATTATTCACAATTGATAGGCTCACATTGAGCATTTTCTCCAACTTTTCATTTTGGGAAAACTCCAAACGCACAGGAAGGTTACCAGAAAAGTACAATGCACACCCTCTGTCCTTCGCCATCAGTAGTAACAGATCTGTTTTATGTTTTTCTCTCTCTCTCTCCCCTCTGGATGTGTTCACATACATACATGTTTTATTTTGCTGAAAGTCTGCTGTAGACACTGTGACACCTCGCCCCCACATAAGTCAGTAAGGATCGCTCCTAAGCACCAGGGCATTCTCTTGCATAACCGACCCCATTCTCTTGGAAGCTGCAAACGTTCCAAGTGGCACCACATTTTAGGTATTCTTTAGCCACTTACTTTTTCTAATCAACGAATTCAACTTTTAGAATTTATTCCTGAGTACATGTGGATTTGAGTTTGTTCATTACGTTCTATTACAGGTCTGTTTTTATTTACTTAATACACTGCTGGCTACATATGCTGTTTCCAGTTTACACCACTGCAAACAATGCAGCAAGAATTATTATTCTTGTTTGTTCATGTCCCTTATGCTCACATGTAGGGAACTTTCTGGGCCCGAAGATACGTACATCTTCAATTTTGCTAGATATTGCCAAAGCACTCCTCAAAGTAGTTATGCAAATGTGTCATTTATTAACCTACATCCTTGCCAACACTATAGTATATAGTATTCTTAGACTTTAACTTCTGCCATCTAGTTGTTTTCATTTGCATTTTTCTGAGCTTGCTTCTCTTTCAACAGAAAACACAGAACACATTTAGCCTTTTCTGAACATTTTATGTCACCAGTATGACCCTTATATAAATATGCATAGAAGGATACTCTAAGCACTTCCCACCTTTTAAAAAAAGAAATAACATGCGACTGATACAGCAAAAATATCCAATCTCAGCCACTCGTTTCCCTACCTTCCCCAGAAGTAACTAACTATTGTCCTAGAAGAGCTATTTATCATGCCTCTGCAAGTTTCTACACTTTATTTTTTTTCTTTTTGAGTTGGAGTCTCACTCCAGGCTGGAGTGCAATGGCATGCTCACGGCCACCGCAGCCTTGACCTGCTGGGGTCCAGCGATCCTTCTACCTCAGCCTTCCAACTACAGGCACGCGCTGCCACACCCAGTTAATTTTCTATTTATCATAGAGACGAGGTCTCGCCAAGTTGCCCGGGCTGGTCTCGAACCCGCGGACTCAGGCAATCCATTCGTCTCGGCCTCCCAAAGTGCGGGGGTAACAGGATGAGCCACCGAGCCTGGCCGCTACACTTTCATTACATGCATATTATTCCCAATTTATAGGCTCCTATTGTTTTCTCCTACTTTTAATTTTATTTTCTCCAACTTCAATACATATGTATAGAAGGATACACTATTGAATATATGTAAATAAATATGTAAATATGTATTTTGTATGTGTGTGTGTGTATTTTGTTTTAAAGCCAGGGTCTCACAGCCTCCAACTCCTGGGCTCAAGAGAAACTTCTGTGTCAGTCTCTAGAGTAGTTGGGACTACAGGAACTACCACAACTGTTTTTTTTGTTTGTTTTTTGTTTTGGTAGATACAAGGTCTCGCTTTGTTGCCCAGGCTGGTCTGGAACTTCTGGGCTCAAGTAATCTTCCTGCCTTGGCCCCTCCAAGTGCAGGGATTTCAGGCACAAGCCACTGCAACCGGTCTCACCTTCTGTATTACGTATCGATGTCTTTCCCTCTGCCTGGGTAGTCAGCTGCCGCTTAATGATCTGCAGATAACTGGGCTATACAATAATTAAGTCATGTTCCTAAATCAAGTCTGGAAAGCTGGGTGAAGGTCTAAGGACCCTTTCTAGAGATGAACATTTAAATAAGCACTTCCTAGTTCTTGATTCTAATATAAGTGTTTGGAACCCCTAGAAGTTAGAAAAGTACAGGATGCATTTTTAGAACATTTCCATGAAACATGGCTGCAATTAATTACAGTGCTTTGAAAAAAAAGTAGCATTTATTGTCTGGAAAATCAATACCTTAAGGGATAAAAGCCATAACAAGGAAACTTTACCCCACCAATATACAGTGAACACCTCTTGGGTATTCTTTTTTTTTTTTTTGAGTTGGAGTCTCACTCTGTCGCCCAGACTGGAGTGCAGTGGCCGCTCCCGGCCACCGTAGCCTGGACCTGCTGGGCTCCGGCGATCCTTCCGCCTCAGCCTTCCAAGTAGCCGCAATTACAGGCATGCGCTACCACACCCAGCTGAATTTTTTTTGATTTATTGTAGAGATGAGGTCTTGCTGCCCAGGCGGGTCTCGAACCCGCGGGCTCAGGCAATCCACGCACCTCAGTCTCCCAAAGGCGCGGGATTACAGGCTGAACCACCGAGCCCAGCTGGGTATTCTTTTAGGGATGGGAGGAGAGGACCCATTTCTGACTACAAGGAATTCATGGTCTAGCAGAGGAGACAAACAAGAAAAAATGACTCTGATACAAATGGATTAGTGCTCATTTAACAGTACTACGGAGTTAAGCACCCATAAGCCCCAAATCCAAAATGCTCCAAAATACAAAACGTGTGAAGTGCCCACATGACACTCCAACGAAAGACCCGCTGGGGCATTTTGGATTTCAGCCTCCAAATAGGGAGGCTCAGCTGGTAAGCATAATGCAAGTACTGCAAAATTTGAAACCCAAAACACTCCTGGTCCCAAGCTTTTCGGATAAAGGACACTCAGCCCACATGGCATGTTAGGAGAGGAGTATACAGAAGTGAATCATGGATAAGGAACATGTAGCTCAATAGTGGGCAGGGGGTCAGGAAATGTTCCCAAGAAGTAAAGTCCCTCAGCAGCATTGGGATTGCTGACATGCTCATGGCACAGTGGCCAGGGTGGAGACCCCAGGTCTCTATAGCGTAAGAACATGATGCCCCAGGAATAAGCTGGGGCACAGGCAGAGATGCCATGAAGCCCCAAGACCAATAGTGACATCAAGTGTGAACAGAACACGTCTCCCCTCCTGTGCACTTTAAAAGAGCATCTTGGAAATGAAGAGTGTAGAACACCTTGACTCCCGTTTTGTGAACAAACAATTCTCTGTTTTTCAAAGTCTCCAGCTACACGTCAGTATGACTTGCTGGGTTTACTCAACCTCAATCTACTTCACGCTTGTGAGGACCAGGACTGAAAATTTCACAGGTTTTATCTTGTCAAGTCATGGACAAAAGTTCACTGCTGGATGAAAATGCCCACAGCGTAGAAGCTTGTTTTAAGTTGACAGTGTTGGTGAGGGCAAGAGGGGTCTAAACAACACCTGTGGCTCAATACACGTGGGTTTCCCCTTCCCAACGAAGACGAAGACGGTTTGCCTCTGCACACTTGTGGTAAATCACCAAGTTCTAGAGTTATTAAGAAGAAGGCAAGCTGGGTTCGGTGGCTCAGCCTGTAATCTCGCGCCTTTGGGAGGCTGAGGTGAGTGGATTGCCTGAGCCCGCGGGTTCATGACCCGCCTGGGCAGCGAGACCTCATCTCTACAATAAATCAAAAAATTAGCTGGGTGTGGTAGTGGCACACCTGTAGTTCCAGCTACTTGGAAGGCTGAGGCGGAAAGATGGCCGGAGCCCAGCAGGTCGAGGCTGCGGTGGCCAGGAGCGGCCACTGCACTCTAGTCTGGGCGACAGAGTAAGACTCCAACTCAAAACAAAACAAAAAAAAACCAAAAAAAAACAAAGAAGAAGGCAACTCTCTCCCCTCCCCAGGAGGCTTCCTGAGGACCCGTGTAGTACTAGAACCCCAAGGCTCAACCCAAATGTCCCCCTGAGGCCCCCCTCAGTCCTCCAGGCTCCAAGTGCCCCTGCTTGGGCAGCTCTGTGAGCTAGCCACTCAAATCCTAAGGACTTGTTTTCCTGTTAGTCACCCAACACGTTGAGCTCTGGAAGGCCAGGTCGCCGTCACATTCTACTTGGTAACCACAGAAGATACTTGGTAATTGTTCAATGCACAGAGGGATACAGGCACCGGGCATCCTTCCAAGGCAAGGAGGAGGGAGGAGATTGAAAACGCTGGTCTGATTAATTTCACAACATGTACACATCCTGGAAGCAAAAGGAAGCATGGAAAATGTTTGTGGGCTGTATGTTTGTTTCCATTTTCTTTTCATTTTGCAGCGAAACCAAGAGGGGAGGGTGGGCGGAGTTAACTTAACTATCCCTAACCACTCACTGGAAGTTGCTTGGAATCCGTCATTTCCAAAAACGCGGAGCACAGCAGGGCGTGAGGTTCCCAGATGGCAAGTGGGCTGCTGGGTCTTCACGGGCAGCGGAAACAGGCAAATTGCATTTTGCACAGTCACATACCTTCTCGACAGACCCCCAACTACTATTTCCGTGCCAGTTGAGTCACTCGGGGGTGGGTGGGGGGGAGAGCTGGCTGGATGGCTGGAGTTAGGGTGAAGGAGAGGCCGGGCGGGCAGGGCCCAAGTTCCGTGTGGCTAGCTCCCTTTCGTCCCTTTTGAATGAAACCTGTGTTCCCTCGCTCAAGAAGGGCAGCCGGGCTGCCCACCTAACCCAGCCCTGACCATGGTGGACTTGGTGCTCCGAAGCCCAGCTTCTCAAGGAAGCTGAGCCCAGGCCAGCGTCCGCACCAGAAGAGAAAGGGGGATGGTCCCACCAGCACGGCACCACCATTTTGTTCTCTTATGAGGCCTCAAAACCCTAATTTGACCACAAAAACCCGGCCTCTGGTGTTTCTGTTAGGAGTATCAGATTCCTTCGGCTGAACTTGGCTGTGCGCTGCCTGAACAAATTACATTAACAATACAGAGAAATGTATACAGAGCCTTAAAAACACTACTAAGCAGGGACCAAAACAAAGACAGCCGTGTCCTAGCAACAGACCTCGCCCCCTCCAGCACCCCCTCCAGCACCCGCCCCCCCAGCGGCCTAGGGCCCTGCCAGGGATTGTAAGCCACTGAGCTCCTCTCTTCCCTGCAAACAATTAGGGACAGAGAAGTCACAATTACAGATGGGATTTATAGCCAAAGGAGCAATCTATAAATCACTGTGCTCCCACCCCTGGCCATTCCCAGCCAGATAATCAGAGCCAGATGTTCGCCCCAGCTGCTTCAACATGGGTGCACCGCTGGCCAACTCAACCACGCTCCCGCTCTGAGAACTGGTGAACTGGCGAGGGCTCTGGTCCCGCAATCCAGCCAAGCCAGAGGGGGCCTCTGTGCCCTGGGACCAGCCCAGCCGGTCCTGTGGGAACTGTGTGTGGAAGCAGTCGGAGAGGTGCAAGGCTCTACCCTGGCGGGCCTCCATGGCTCCCCAGAGTTCCCTCCAACCCTGCACGGTTTTGTGACCGTGGCAACAATGGCCAACAACCACATCTTTAACATGATAGATCCCTGGGCGGAGCACTCCAAGGCTCAGCTGAAGCCCACTCTCAAGAGTTGGTCACCTAATTCACCAAGAATGGGAACCTTGGAGAGAACGGCCATGTTCCAGAAGGCCTCCGTGTCAGTAAGTGGCAGAGCGGGAATTTAAAGCTGGACCTGCTTGACCTCGATCCACCAAGGATCTCGTCCACTGGTGGAGCGATGGAGAGACTCTGATTTAAGGGTGCAGGGCTGGACGTCTCCAGATTACTCTTTTGACTGTCAAAATAGGATGAGGCCGGTCACTATTTTATTCTCTATGGGGGGCTGGTGTCTTAAGTGTTTGGACTTTACCACCTGTATAATAAACATTTGTATACCCAACCCTGAACTGTACCCCACATCTTTAAAATAAATAAATAAAAACAAGAGCCCAGGGCCACAGGACAGCAAACTACAATGAGGGTAAAAGCTACATTACTCAAATGTTGCCACGGTGTTTCTGTTCACAAATTTTAACTTTTACTTATTTCCTGAGATATATCACACACGCACTAAACACGGTATCTTAAATGTACAGCTCGCTTTTTGCATACATATAAACCTGTGTCACCACTACCAGATTAAGATATGGAACATTCTAGAACCTGTCCTGAAAGGTTGCGTGTCACTTCCCAGCCAACATTCCTCAGCCCCCAAGGTAACTCTTGTTCTAACCATTATCGCCACAGACAGGCTTATTTGTTTTTGTGCCTTATTGTGTCTTCTTCTGAATACATGTGTCTTGTGCAAGTTTTGGTTATTCCCGGGGTCAAACTAAGGCTCCTGATTCAAAACTACCACCACGAAAACCCAAGATAACGCTTATCAGTTCTGTCTGTGGACACTGGCTTTGCAAGACTATTCCGTGACATCCCTAACTCTTCTCCACAGGACCCAGGGCCTGGTGGCTGAGACTGTCCCCTGCCCTCAAGGGGCAAAGAGGCCCCCAGCCATTTGTCTCCGAGCTTCGCCCGGTCATTGAATCTGGTAGTCACAAGCTGTGTTTGCCCATTTGCCACCCGTCACCCTTGACTCGCTGACAGCCACCATCTTTCAGTCCTCAGGAAGTGCAGCAGGGCATGAAGGATGTGGCAGAGGCTCTTCAGGGAGGAGAAGGAGGAGGATTGGGGGGGCAGGAAAGTCTGGGCTCCTTGAGACCGTTCAGGTTGTTAAGCAAAGCACTCCCTGTCATCCCTCGCACCTTTCACCACTCCGGAGGCCCTGGTGGCTAAGTCAGGGGTGTTCTGGAGTGAGGACAGCAGCGGGAGCACCCCGCCTTCCTTCCACACACAGTGTGGACCCCACACCTGCCCAGGTCCAGCCTTTAACTAAAAATCTGGGCAGAAAAGCTGCACAAGATGGGGGCAGTGGCAGGCTGGGGCTAGGAGACACTGTAGCTGAGATGGTGGGAAAACGTTAGCCCAAAGGAGAGGAATTCTGAGAAAACACACTGCGGGGGGGGCTGGAAGGAGGGGCGAGGCAGGGTCTTCTTTTCTTGGTCTTCTCCCCACAGTCTTGACCTCCCCTAGAGCACAGGGCTGCCCACCGTAACTCCTAGGCCCTGTCCCAGTTTCACTTCCCAGGGTGTTTATTTTTAGCTGCACCAAGCACCTGTTTATTTCCATGACCGTTTAAAATTCCAAATCTGTGGGCGTATTATGACATAGGACACTTCCGAAGGATCTAATGCCACCAGCCGGAAGTGGCAAATCCTTAAGAATTCATACTCTCATCCAAGTGTTCATGGCTGCAACATAAATACAGTGACCTTACCTTCCAAATAAAACATCGGGGCATGGGATTCCTCAAAGGCTATTTTTGGGTATTACTACTAAATGTGAGACCATCGAAGAGGTGTCATTTGGATGTAGAAATAGTGGAATGAGCACGTGCTTTTTTTTTTTTTGGAGTTGGAGTTGGAGTCTCACTCTGTCGTCCAGACTGGAGGACGGTGGCACACTCCCGGCCACTGCAGCCTCAGTCTGCTGGGCTCTGACGATCCTTCTGCCTCAGTCTTCCAAGTAGCTGGAACTACAGGCGTGTGCTAACCACGCCCGGCTAATTTTTGATTTATTGTAGAGACAAGGTCTCACCAAGTTGCCCAGGGGAGTCTTGAAACGGCGGGCTCAGGCAATCCACTCACCTCGGCCTCCCAAAGCACTGGTATTACAGGCTGAGCTATGGAGCCCAGCCAGATTGCACATTCTTGACTCATGTGGATATGCCTGATTATCTGTAACAAGGATTGCTTGAAAACCCAGATTTAAAGTTAGCATGCTATGATAATTGAAAAATAAAATAAAGACGAGGAGAGGAAGTGCTGGTCTAGGTTACGATTTCTAAATGAAGAAACATGTTCTATGATGTCATGTTTTGTTACATAACGCACATCTTATTTGAAAATACCTAGTGTTACATGAAATCACTTTCTGTTTTATAATGTCACATTGAGTTATTGTGCTGTATTGGATGATGTCGAATTGTGTTACGTGACGTGCACCATGCGAAATGACATCACATTGTGTTGTATTATGGAACGTGTCGTGATGCACATTGTGCGATATGATATCACGTTGTGTGACATGATGCGTGTTGTGTTCTATGGCATCAGCTTGTGTTATAGAATGTCATCTTGTATTATATGACTTTGTACTGTGTTACACGAGGCACAGTGTTACACGAGGCACAGTGTTACATAACATCACTTCATGTTACATGGTATCATGTTGTGTCATTAATGTTACAGGGTGTACATTCTATGGTATGATGTCATCTCATGTTATGTGACATCATACTCCATGACACTCAACTTATGCAGCAGGTCACATTCAAAACAGAACTTCACCAAAGATGACAATTACATTCTCTACTGGCTGAAACCCTGAGAAGACCGTGTATCTGTTTCTCCCCTGTTCGTATAAGGAGAGTTTCCTTAGAGAATAACTCTAAGGAAACGAATCCATTAAAATATATGCTAATAAAAAAAAAAAATAAATAAAGTTAGCATGGACACAGTGCAGTCTCCTGTCACTGCTGCTCCCTCCTGTCCAACACACAGCCAGGGTCCAGTCACACACATGGCCCCCAAAGCCCCCCCGCTGTCCCCAGCCACAGGGAAACTGGAGGTGCCTTCTTCCCTGTCTTTGTTCTCCCCTTCAAGGCATCTTCTGGGCTTCCCTCGGGTGGCCCATCTCCCCAGTCTCAGCCCTGCAAACTACCTTCTCACCTCACTCCCTGGCCCACTGACTTCCAAGAATCTTCCGCACGAACAGATTATCTTCTGCTGGGGAAGGTCTGGTCCTAATCCAGTCCTGAGGTACCTTAGAGGCAGTCCACTCCCTAAGCCTGTAATAACAGGAGGGTCTGCTGTCCTCTCTCATTTCTTTGTTTGGACCCCATAGTGACCCTGCCCACAGTCAGCTCCTCAGGACAGTGTCCGGGGCCCGGTAAAGGCTGTATAGGCCCAACCGGGGAGTGAACATATACTTTCTCAGGGGTCAAAGACACTGACGTGCACCAAGACCCAAACCTGTGGCCCAAACTCACACTGAAACATGAAGAAAACCCTCAGTAGTAGGAAAAAAAAAGGCCGTATGTGTTGACGGCCACCTGACATGACATGCATGCCCACCTCCTCACTTTTACTTTCACTGTCTCCTGCCTGGCACACTCTCTCCTCCCGTTTGCAGATCAGGCCTGATTCAAAAGTCAGCCCCTCCAAAACACCCTTCTAGCCCCGGGCTGTGAGGAGCCTTCCCTCTTTCAGCCCACAGAACAAACACGTGAATGCTTCCCAGGGTCAGGCAGAGAGGAGTCAAGATAGTGACGGCAGCCACAATAATAATTATCAGGTGCTTCTGACGAGACAGGCCCTGTGACCAGCCTTTTACACAGACAAACCCATCCAGTCCCCACAATAAGCCTGAGAAGTAGGTACCGTCGCAGCCCAGATGCACAGAGGTCAATTAACCCGCTCAAGATCGTGCCACTTGGTAAATGGTGGGGCCAGGAGTTGAACCCAGCCCTGCTCTTGGTACTCACACAACATAGCTCTGCAGGAGAGGGGACCACAGACCACGGCGGGGGGCGGGGGGGGCTTCTGACTGTCACCATGCAGGGACATGAGCCCAGCCTTGCTATACTCCTGATTTCTTCCGGGCTCCAGCCATCCTTCTGCCTCAGCCGTCCATGTAGCTGGAACTACAGATGCATGCTACCACACCCAGCTATTTTTTATTTTATTGTAGAGACGAGGACGAGGTCTTCCCAGGTTGCCTGAGGTCTTGCCAGGTTGCCCAGGCTGATCGCGAACCCACGGCCTCAGGCAATCCACTCGCCTCGGCCTCCCAAAGTGCTGGGATGACAGGCTGAGCCACTGAGCCCAGGCTACATGACATTTTCTGACTTCGTAAAATCACAGTTCCAGCCCCAAACCACAGCTGGAGGGGGATTGGGCCAGTGGGCACAGGTCATGCCATGATAAACACCTGACCAGGCACTGTCGGGCAGGGCCTCTCCTTCTGTGGCCTGGAATTACGGTTTAAATGTTTGTGGTTTCACAAGCCCTCATTGCCTAAATGACAAGCTAGGTGAGGGACAGGTAGCTGGTGCTGTAATTCATCACGTTTTGTAAAGTCCTACTCAGTCCCTTGCTCCCCCACGAAGCACAGGGAGAGACTTACCTTTACAGAGACCCAACTGTGAGTTAGCGCTGTAAAGACCTTTCCTCGTGTGGTTTCATTTAATCCTCACAACGACCTGGTGGAATTGACCAGCCCCTTCTTTTGAAACAAACGAAGACCGCGAAGATCAGAGCGGTGCGTCTCTTACCCAGAAGTGCAGATGTACCAGTGGTGGCCTACAACACCTTTCAGCTCACAAAAATGGACACACACAATTGCGAATATACTCCATCTTGGTGGTTCCAGACAATTCCGAATTAGCATGGTGACTATGTATGCATGGAAGGATCTCCCTGGAGATATGCCTATGTCTATAATAAAGCATCCGAATTCCTGAATTCTCAGCGCTCTTGGGGCATGCTGTTTGTCTTGGAGACAGCAAACTGCCCTAGAGGTGAAGCTTATTCAACAATGATGGGTCCATTCTACAAGTGCAAAAGGGACAGTGTCTCAGGGAGCAGAGCCTACTTGCTGTGTGATAAGAGGCAGTGCAGCATGGGTAGGACCTGGGCTCTCTTACTTGTTAGCTTTATGGCCCTTGAGCAAGCTGTGTCAATTCTCACCCTTCAGTTTCCTCTCTGTAACACAGAGAAAAGGAGATGACGCCGATAGCAGTTACCACCTCACAGGGCTGTTGTGAGGATCAAGTTCGTTGACATACATGTTTAGAACAACGTACCCCAGAAGCAGCAAGTGCTACTGTTTGGAATCCTAAGTCCCTGCTCCTGTGTCATCTCCCACACAGGGAAGAGTCCCTAAATGGCAGGGACAAAAACTCAGGAACAATCTGGAAAAACCCAGCCCTCGGCACTGTCATCTTCTGACCCTTTCTCCAAAGGCCTGGTAAAAACTCTTTCTCTCCTGGATGAGCCTTGGCTACGTCTCATTGTTGATGGTAGGTTTTCACTTGACCTTCTTGGGTTTACCAAGTAGATGACAGGCAAATGGCGATAATTTTACGTACTTACTCCCAATCTTTGTCTTGGCTACTATGCCAATGGAAGCCCCTGTCCCCTTCCCTAGTCCCGTGCACTTGTCTACCAGCAGTGACCCCAGGGTACCAGTGGAGATGCCTGCCAAGGGGAGGAACCGTAAGATTCCAGTGCGGGTCTATATCTGTGCTGGGCCCTTGGCCACCCCAGGAGTGCAGGAGAAGCTGAAATGGAGACAGGGATGCCCATATTGGGAAGAGGGCACACAGGAGGGGCACCTCTCAGGGAAGGCAAGGAGAGAGGCATGGCTGGGTCATCACAAGAAGCTAGTAATGGTCACATGGATGGCAGTGTCCCCCATGGTGTCTGACACAGGGCTGGGATTCAAAAGGTACTGTTGAACCAACACCAACCTATGAAGACACGTCCAGTTCCCATGAGCACAACCAAGCCCCTCTGGGTCCTCCCCTTCTCCAGGATTTTAGGTATATGGAGATATGTTTTAGCAAGAGACATGCATGCCTCAAATGGAGATTCCTGCAAAAACCATAAATAGCTTCCCAATTCATTAATACCCCAAGTGATCTTCACGTCTGGAACCAACCCAGACCTGACAAATTAGACTCCCTGAGAGTGGGGCAATACAACACATTTTTGGAGGAACAAGATCACCTCATAATCAGGAAATCCAATCGTTGTACCACGGGTTTCTGCGCAAAAGTGTTGCTCCCCACTGCCTGGGTGTACGAGCTACGTCAGGCCCGGGGACAGCCCTGCAATCCCAACGTTGCACTTTCTGCTCCTTGAGATGGGCTCGGGAATTGCATCCCGACAAGCGCCGGGGACGATTCTGAAGCAGAGGTCCATGGATCACACTTTCAGAATCACTGCCCTGGCACTGCAGCAGAACTGAAACCCCTAGGAGTTAAGGTCCTTGTGACTTCCCATTCCCAACTCTGAGGAGGCTTCTTAGAACACAGAGGGTTCAAACGGCATCTTTTAGGAGCACAGGCAATGGGCAGACCATAGGAAAAGCAGCAGGCTGCCCGCAACTTCCAGCAGTGCCCCTGAACCATCCAGTATTGAAAGGGCTGCAGAATGGTCAACTAAGCTGTTCCATCTCAGGCATGTCCCCAAACAGGACCAGGGCCAGCGGTCTCACATCCACCTGTATTTACAGCCTCAGGCAAGGGACGATGAATGGTCACTTGGGTCCCCGTGCCTTTGTGGTCCCTACATTGGAGACTCCAGTAACGTTTCTCTTGGGTTACTGCCCAGGGAGTTACTGCCTATCATTAGCTCTTGGACCTTACAGAGGCCAACTGGTTCTAAGGGCCTTTCTGGCAATCAGGAATGGCTTGCTTGCTACCTGAACTGGCTGTGTAACATTCACCTATTCCACTTGGAGGAAACTCTCATAACCAAACTATCCTGTTGTAATGTGGCACCTTTCTGATTAAGATAAATATTTGCCCCTATTATTCAATAACTCTATAAAATTGTAAAGCAGATGCAGAAAAAAAAAAGTAAAGAAATCAATGGTACACAAATGGGGCTGAACATGCCAGGCCCAGAATATTCTGTAAAGTAATCTTGTTCTTACTAACTTCATATGGACTCTCAAGAGGAGAAAGAAAAAAAACTTCATATTTTTTATGATCCATCGCTTCCTCAAGATAATAAAAAGTGAGCAGGGCATGGTGGTGCATACCTGTATTCACAGCACCTTTGGGAGGTAGAGGTGAGGGGACTGCCTGAGTCTAGGAGTTCGAGACCAGCCTGGGTAACCTGGCGAGACCTTGTCTCTACAATAAACTATAAAAATCAGGCAAGCGTTGTGGTGTGCGCCTGTAGTTCCAAATACCCAGAAGGCTGAGGCAGAAGAATCATCCGAGCCCAGGAGGTCAAGGCCATGGTGGCCGTGAGCATGCTATTGCACTCCAGCCTGGGCGACAGAGACTCAAAAATATAAAAAACAAAACAGAACAAAACAAAAAAACTCAAAGATTATAAAAAATGAATTGAAGGTATAAAAAATGTGGCCTTTAAGTATGCCCCACCTACCCAAGAATTGTCCCTTCCACATAAAGGGTAGTTCCCATCCTCCCAGAGACTCTCCCTCTGCTAACAGTGTGTATTCTGCTTTAGACGTGTGGCAAAAACTCAACTGTGCTGTGTGAGGGTAAACACACAACCAGAAATCACTCTGAAAACACGCTGAGAATTTCACTTTTCTGCCGAGAATTAGCTATGGCTCATCTCCTTGCTTCCTTCGGGTCTCTGCTCAATTATCACCTTCTCCGTGAAGCCTTTCCTGACACACACACACAACAGCATCCCTACAAGTTTTGTAGTCCTCATTCCCACCTGGCACACTGTTCATTGCCCTCCCACGCCAAGAGGTAAGTAGCTTGAGAGCCAACATTTTACAGACTGTGCCTTGCCAGTCACAGTACAGATACAGATGCTCCTTGACTTAAATGGGGTAATGTCCTGACACACCCATCTTAAGTTAAAAATATCCTTAGTCACACAAGCATTTATTTTATTTTATTTTTGAGTTGGAGTCTCATTCCACAGCTGAGGCTGGAGGGCACTGGCACACTCCCGGCCACCACAGCCTCGTCCTGCTGGGCTCAGGAGATCTTCTGCCTCAGCCTTCCCAGTAGCCGGAACTACAGGCGCAGGCTACCATGTCCAGCTAATTTTTTGATTTACTGTAGAGACGAGGTCTCACCACATTGCCCAGGCTGGTCTTAAACCCGTGGGCTCAGGCAATCCTCTCACCTCAGCCTCCCAAAGTGCTGGGATTATAGCGTGAGCCACCGCGCCAGGCCCACATATGCATTTAGTAGACTTAACTTACCGAACATCATAGCTTAGGTTAGCCTACTTTAAGTGTGCTCAGAACTTACATTAGCCTATAGTTGGGCAAAATCATCTAAGCCTTTTGATAGTAACCAAGTGTTGAGAATCTCATGTACTTTACTGAATATGGTACTGAAGTGTGGTTTCTACTGAATGTATATCACTTTTACACCATCGGAAAGTTAAAACATCTTTATATCTTCCTAAGTCAGGGGCCATTTGTATTTATTTAGTGAAAGAACCATTTAACTGTCTGTCTGTCGTCCATCCAGCCACCTGCCCACACACCCATCCACCAGTCCATCTACCCAGCACTGAGTAACAGCTGATGATGAATGAGACACCATGATGAGTATTTTGTAAATGGGTGAAAAGAACAGTCTTTGCTTCCAGAGGGAGCAGGCAGATGTATGCACACAAAATGCAAAGCTATGCTTGGGGTACGTGGCGGAAGGCCCTCTGAGAAGAAAAGAGGAAGAACCTGTTTAATTTTAGGGGATCAGGGACGTCCTCCCAAGGAAGTGACATTTCAGCTGAGACCTATGGGCGGAGAGGGAGTCACCCAGGTAGAGAGTGGGAAAAATGGGAGTGACACAGGCTGTGGGGAAGAGCTTGGTGGTTGTGAATCAGGGAGAAAGTGGCTCAAAAGACAAGAAGGGGTGAGACCACACCTGCCAGCAACCACTGGTTTGTGCACGCAGCAGGTCGGCAGGCAGAAACTTGAACTGGATTCATCAGGGATGAGCAAGCATCAATTTGGCTTAAAAGACTTACAGAAGGAATAGAAAAACTTAAACCGTTTGCTCCCATGCCAATTATAAAAGATTAATTAATAAAACAATACAATTATTAAAATGTGAATTTGAATTCCTATTTGTTTCTGCATCTATGAAGATGCTTCTTACATGTCGGAGGAGACCTTGCTCTGACGAGTAAATGTATTACTAGCTGAAACATTTCTGGTGATAGACGACCACGTGGTCCCTTAACATAGCTGATCAGAACATGTCTGTCTAACAGTGGAGTCAATGTTCATGTTCAGGAAACTAATTTTAATGTGTACTATCCTAAAAAAAATTCCTTAGAATATTGGAATGTTTTTTTAAGAGTCCGTCTCAGGGCTGGGCTCGGTGGCTCAGCCTGTCATCTCAGCACTTTGGGGGGCCGAGGCGAGTAGATTGCCAGAGCCCACAGGTTCAAGACCAGCCCGGGCAACTTGGTGAGACCTCATCTCTACGATAAACAAACAAATAGCCATGTGTGGTAGTGCACACCTGTAGTTCTGACTACTTGAAAGGCTGAGGCGGAAGGATCACCAGAGCCCAACAGTTCAATGCTGGGTGGCCGCTGAGTGTGCCACTGCACTCCAGCCTGGGTGACGGAGTGAGACTCCAATTCAAAAATAAATAAATAGTCAGTCTCTTGGTGATAAAAGGACCACCAACAAGGCAAAGTCCGCAGTGCATGGATAGAAGAAATGCCAGTGATGTCCCCACAAGGTGGACATACTCCCAGTGGGCAAGTCACAGGCTCTGTCCTTGGGCCACAGGCGCTCATTTCCCACCATGGCCACTGCTCCCAACCCCTGCAAGCAGGGTGCAACAGCCCAACAGGAAGGAGTGAATGACCTCAGTTAACAGGTGGCTGTACCTTCACTTGGAACTGTCTTCTGTTTGGTCTAAAGGTCAGCCGTGAATTTCAGATGAACATCATACAAAGAAATGGGCTTCGGAACAGTCTGTGGGAACAGGACTCTGACAGAAAGCATCCAAGTGGATAACAGTTCCTTATGAACAATTTATCCAACCCCAGGACCCAACTGAAGTGGTAATGCTCAATTTTTATGTAATGTTCACTGTTGCAAAAAGCTCACAGGAGTGGAGAAAACCTCTTGGAATACTCTATGAAGAAATGAGAATAAAAAATGTAGGCCAGTAAGCATTCCTGCCTGCCCCCCTCAAAGTCTTCTATGAACAGACCCCCAAGGGCAGATGCACCCACCAAATCTATCTGTACATGAATCCATCACTTCAAGATGCAAAATACTCAGCCTTCAGCTGACCATCAGTCACCCAGTCCTACAGAAGGGTGGAATCTCGCTGCAGGAAACAAAAGCTTGCAATATCCAGTTTACCACCTCCCCCAGCACTAGGCCTGCTCAGCACTGAGAGAGACACCACAACAGTTAGTAACTCTGCAAGAGGGTCTTGTTTGATTTTGTTTTTTCTGAGTTGGAGTCTCACTCTGTCTCCCAGGCTGGAGTGCAGTGGCACGCTCACGGATAGTCCAGCATCAACCTGCTGGGCTCTGGCAATCCTTTCGCCTCAGCCTTCCAAGTAGCTGGAACTACAGGTACATGCTACCTCACCAGGCTAAGTTTTTGATTTACTGTAGAGACAGTTCTCGTCAAGTTGCCCAGGCTGGTCTCGAACCCGCAGGCTCAGGCGGCAATCCTCTCTCCTCAGCCTCTCAAGGTGCTGGGATGACAGGCTGAGCCACCGAGCCTGGCCTTGTTTGATTTTCTTAAAAACAAAACAGAAAACTTTGTTGTTTTTAAGTGCCAAAAGCAATATACACCTATTATTTTAAAACAATCTGAAACATTACTCCATATAGAAAACAGAATTCTATGGAATTTTTCTCTTAATCTCACTCCACTTACAGGTATAGTTTTCCCCCTCCCTCCCCTCTTTCCCTCCTTCCTTACTTTTTTCAAATCTCCAAATAGGTTGAGTTTAAAAACATGAACATTAGCTGGGCATGATGGTACACTCTGTAGTCTCAGCCATTTGGGAGGCCTAGGTGGAAGGATTGCCCGAGCCCAGGAGTTCGAGGCTACAGTGAGCCGTGATTGTGCCACTGCACTCCAGCCTGGATAACAGTGAGACTGCAACACAAATAAATAAATAATGGCATGCATCATGAATTTGTGTGTCATCTTTGCACAGGGGCCATGCTAATTTTAATATATGTGCAAACATCATGTAGTTTTCTATGTATAGATTTTTTTTTAAATGTAAGTAATACCTTTTACTGTTTATAAAGAAAACCAAGAAATGAGGTATGATTTCTGCCTACTGGATTAATTTTAATAAAAAAAGTTGGCAAGAGTATGGAAAAATTCATTCTCACACTATTCATGGAAGTGTGATTTCAGCAAACCTTTTTTGGGATGGTATTTTGACAGAATTTATTAAAATTTAAGATGCAATTCCACGCTTAGATATTTAGCTGACTCTTAAATATAGCATGGATGTGAACTGTGTAGATCCACTATACACAGAATCTTTTTCAGTAAATAAATGGGCAAATTTTTGGAGATCTGCCAACCATCTGAAAAACCTCACAAACTGAGTAGCCTAGAAATGGTGAAAAAAAATTTTTAGAAGTTTGGTATGTCATTAATACTTAACATAGATGTAGATACTAGTCTATTTTATCATTTACGGCCACACAATAAATGCAAACCTATTACAAATGTTAAAATTTATCAAAATTTATGTGAAAGCACAGACCACATATGGTACCATTTTCAGTTGAGAGAAATGTAAATAAACATACAGATGCAGTATTAAGCCATCACTGCACAGAATCAATGGTAGCACTTATTGTACTACTTAATGGTTTTGCAGCCACCGTCTGTTGCTACTGCAGTGAGCTTAAGTGTTGCGAATATTCACTTATAACGCTGTGTGATGCTAATCATCTCTTCACGAGCAGTTTCTCTCTCCAGTAAATTTCATATCGCAGTAAAAAGTAATCTTGCGTCGTGTTTAATGCAATACCATAAACCCTGAATGACACCATGGGACCCAAATGAAGTGCCACTGGTGATCCTGGATGTGCTTCCAAGAAGTCATGACATTACAAGAGAAAGCTGAATTGCTGGATATGCACCCTAGACTGAGTTCTGCAGCTGCGGGTGCCTGTTGTTTCTGATGGTGGACTCACCTTGGAAACAGACATTAACTTATGGTATCAATGAATATAGTATACCATTGTAAATGTAGTTTTTCTTACGACTGTCTTAATAACATTTTCTTTTCTCTAGCTTACTTCATTGCGAGAATACGGTATCTAGTACATAAAACCGACAAAATACGTGTTAACCTACTGCTTATGTTCTTGGAAAGGTTTTCGGTCAACAGTAGACTATTAGTAGTTAAGTGTTGGGGAAGTCAAAAGTTATATGAGGATTTTCGACTATGTAGGGGGTCGGGGCCCCTAGCCACCACGTTGTTCAATGGTCAACTGTATAACTAATTAAAACCATGTGTCCATACAAAGACTTGTATGTGAATGTTCGCAGCAGCAGTGTTCATAATAGCCCCACAATGGAAACAACCCAAATGTCCACCAGCCAATGAATGGCAAGTCAAAAATGAGGTATGTCCACACAATGGGATATTATCCAGAAAGAAAAAGGAGCAAAGTGTTGGTACATGCTACAACATGAGCGAACCTAAAAGCATTATGCCAAGGGAAAGAAGCCAGCCATAAAAGACCATATGTTGTATGATTCCATCGAAATGAAATGTCCAGAATGGGCAACTCCATAGAGACAGAAAGTAGATGAGTGAGAGACGGGGTGAGCAGGAGAAGCTAAAGAAGAGTGCCAGCCAATAGCTAAAGCGTTCCTTGTGGGGCAATGAAAATGTTCTGGAATTAGATAGTGGTGGTGGTTGCACTACTCTGTAAATATACTAAAACCACTGAATTGCACCCTTCTTTTACTAAAGTGAATTGTGTAGTATGTGAATTATAGCTCAGTAAAATAAATAAGATACTTTTTTTAAGCCATTAGAGAAATAAAAAGATTATCTTGCATACTAGTCCTGGCAATAAGTCTGAATCTTTATATCCAACTGGCATCTCCCCAAACAACGGGCTCCCAACCCCGGCTGCCCACTAGAATCACTTGGGGGAGCTTTTAAAAACACACAGATGCTTGGGCCTCCTTCCTACAGATGATGATTTAATTGGTCTGGGGTGGAGGAGTTTGGGGACTGGTGTTTTTCAAAAGCTCGCTAGTCGATTCTCTAACGTGCTGCCAGAGTTGAGAACCACTGCCCTAGGATTTAAACTTTTAAAAGCATCCCTGGGGTTGGTTTAGATATCTGTTGTTTTATCCTTTCTCGTCAACATGAGACCAACAAAATTTTAAGTGGCCCACGGATTCTGGTTGTGAGAACTCAGTAGAACTGGGTGCTGTTTTATTGTCTTTTTCACTTTTTTTGTTTTTGTTTTTTTTAAGATCAGCAGTTTGTCATTTTGTAGACAGAGAATCTGAAGTACAAAAGGGTTAAGTCGTGTACTGAGGTCACCACTGTGTGTTGGGGCAGGGATGGAATGACAATTTCTTCCTTGGAAACCTAACTTAGTTCTTTTTCTAGCTAGCGACTATCACAGACAGCCCAAGTACCAGGACAGGCAGCAGCAACCTGGCCCCAGCAGAAGAGACACAGAGGGTTGGGTGGAGACTTATAGTCTGGGAAAACTGCAGACTCCCAAGCCCACCTTCTGATCAGAGGAAACGGAATCTCCTCCCTCCCATGTTAAAAAAAAAAAAAAAAAAAGCCCTCCAGAAGTCTATGTCATCTCTTTATCTCCGGGAAGTCAACCCCAAATCGCTCACTTATCTGGACCACTACTTGTCTCATTTGCATTCATTTTCCCAAAAACTGGTGAAGCCCATGTTGAGAGTGCATCAGGCTCCCATTTGGTCCAGAGCCCAAAGCTGTTTCCAACTGGCAACGTAACGGCCAGTGAGCGCTGTTCAACCACATATCTATGGGAGGCTACCGGGGCCCCAAACCAACCTCTGCCCATGGGACATTCTTCCCAGATCAGAGGACAGCCCCCCACCCGGGATCCTGAGGCCAGAGGTGAGGGAGCCATGGACACTCTCCCGGGGCTCCTGTCCACACCCCTTTCCCTACCAGCTGGCTCAAGGAAAACGCACAGACAGTGGAGTTTGTTGAGTAACTACTCAGTGATTTTTCTGCATAGCTCCCGGCTCTTCTAACCCACTTTCTCACTCACTCGGCTGTTTTATAAGCTGAATTCTAATCTGGGTTCCTCCACAATGTCGCCTTTCACGAAAAGCTAATAAAACCCCAAACGGGAAACCCAGGGGTGGTGGCAGTGCCACGTGACTGTAACTGAAGGTTGTTGGTCAACTTGATTTGGTTTTCAAGCTTGTACACCATCTGGGGGCTGCAGTCCCCCACCCAACTTTGTAGCAATAAAGAAGGTCTTTGTCTTTCCCTGCCCTGAACGTGAGTCCTGAACCTTTCTGAGAAGCCCCGCAGACAGCCGCAAGCAGCCCCAGACGGCCCACTGCACCCCTCGCTTCTGTTGACACACCTCCACTTTCCCTCTCATCGCTCTGAGCAGGGGCACCCAGCGCTGCTCACCAAAACAGTCAGCTCTACAACAGCCGAGGCGACCAGTCGCCCTGGCTGTAGGCAGGCCTCCACCCCAGAACCCTGCCTTGTGCCTGCGACACAACGAGGTGGGTCCCACCCCGCACAACCAGGGGCCTATTACGACTCTCAGCAGAGGAAAACTTTTCATTAATAAGCAAAATCGCAGGCAAATCTCCGACATAAAATCAGACGCATCAATGAGAAGACAAAGGTGTTCTGCTGTATCCCAAAAGCCATGGTGATGGCTGAGAGAGGTGTTGCATCAGCCACATCTAGCTGTTTTGTTGCAGAGACCAGGGGAAAAAAAATCTTGATTTCCACAGATAAGTGGCAGCAAATGCAAACAGGCTTTTAGCAGACCACGTTTTGATCTTAGGATAAATCAGTGTTTAAAAGGGATCTCAGGGCTGGGTGCAGTTGGCTCACGGTTGTAATCCTAGCACGTTGGGATGAAGGAGGAGGGCTTTAGCCCAGGAGTTCAAGACCAGCCTGAGCAACATAGGGAAATCTTGTCTCTACAAAAAAAAAGGGTGTGGTGGCGTGTGCCTGTAGTCCCAGCTACTCGGGAGATTGAGGCAGGTTGACCCCCTGAGTTCAGGAGGCTGTGGTGAGTTGTGATCATGCCACTGCACTCCAGCCTGGGTGACAGAGTGAGATCCCAACGCAATCAATCAGTCAATAGGATCTAAGTTAGATCAGTGTTTGTAGGCCTCCTGCTAAGAAGACTTAGTAGACATTTTGCCTATTTGTGCCGCCACTTGCTCCAAATCTTAATGCCACAGACCATCTGTGAACATCTGTTTATACATAGCTGCCCTTTGAAGGCCACGCACCATGGCCACAGCTAGATTTTTTCACCCTGTTGGGGGCCTGCTATCACCCCCACTGGGAATGTGTTAGTTCAATTGATCTAAAGTTTGAAATAGTGGAAGAAAACTTTTATTTCAGAGTAGCAGCCTTAAAATAATATTAGAAACAACAACGGAAAATTCTTACATGTTGATTATTTGCCAGACACTGTCACTTTACCTACTTGGCATTTACTTGCTTAAGCCTTGTGATATCACTGTTATCTTCATTTGATAAAGAAAACGGGCGGCACAGGGAGGTTAGATAACTTGCCCAAGGCCACACAGGGGAGAGCTGGGAGTCAGGCTTGGGCTCCACACCCTGAACCGCTAGGCAACATTGCCTCTCCACACTACTGAACTGATCATAAAAATCATACAAGATGCACCCAAAACTTGCAGCAAGTACAAAACCACCCGCCACATGACCGTTCCACCAGGCGACACATCACACATCAGCAATCTGGCTGCTGAGCCACGATGACACCCAAGCCCGGCCACGCATGGGTGTGTGCGCGCATGTGGATAACGGTACGGGAAGAGACACAGGCATGCCTGAATATTCAACAGAACTGGTGCTCGGCTACAAGCCTCCTAACCAACACCAGATTTACAAGAAATTCCAACACAGACAGAGAGGGAGGCAGGGGACTTGTACGCCCCGACGTGAGCCACGCTGGCAGTACTAGGTCATGCGCTGGTGGTCTCCAATATGCTGAAATGTGGGCTATTTAATCAGGCGTGTTTTATTTTTGTTTCCCATTTTTAAATAGTTGAGGGTAGAACTTTTTAAAAAATAATCAATTCCAACATTTGAAGAAACCCCCCTGCAAAGCACGGGACCCACAGCAGAGAATATGAAATCGCCCAACAACATTCCAGGAATCAGGTCTCCCTGAGAACGCCTCTCACACTAGCTGGGACAGCCAGCTCCTGCAGGGCATCCCACCACTGCCCTGACCTTCCACCCATGTCCTGAGCCTCACCCTCCCCTCTCACCCAACACCCATGCCTGGTGCCAGTTTGAAGAGTCTGGAGCTTGGGATCCAGGAAGCACTAGGGTTGTCTGTTTATTTGGTTTTTTAGAGACAGTGTCTCACTATGTTGCCCAGGCTGGAGTGCAGAGATGTCATCATAGCTCACTGCAGCCTCCAACCCCTGGGCTCAAGGGATCCTCCTGCCTCAGCCTCCTGAGTAGCTGGTACTATAGGCACACGCCACTGCGCCTGGCAAAGCAGCACTAGTTTTTAAGCTGGTTGGCCTTGAGAACTACAGTTCTAATTCTAATTTTTGCCTCTATTTTCAGAAGGTAACTCCAGCTGGTCCAAGCACCTCATGTGTACCTGAAAACAGGCCACTTTTCTGTCTGTCCTTACCCCCACCACACTCAGAGAAGGGAGTCACCTTGCCTTTCCACTTGGGCCTGTGTTCATTCTTGCCTTCTTCCCAATCACCGATCTCTCATTTACTCAATGTCTGCCACATGCCAGCCACTGGGGACTCAAAACAAATAAATACATAACCACACACTGGTTCTAGTGTTACAAAGGGGGCCTCGCTTGGCATGGGGGAGGCGAGTGGAAATTGCCCAAGGGGGAAGTGAGGGTAACACCAGTCCAAGCAGAGCAAAGCCAAGGGGGAGACACTGGAGCAGAGACGCCTGGACAACCTGCAAGCAGCCAGATGCGGCCGGGGGTGCAGGGGTGACGAAGAGGCTTGCTTGAGGTGGTAGTCATCAAGGTAATTAGGGGCACGGGCTGAGCTGTGGGGACGCTTGGCTCCCTGGACAAACCCTTTCTCAGGCTTGGTTTCCCACCTGTAACTCAGGAATAGCATCACCTACCACAGAAGGAAGTGGTTATTCAGTGTCATCATCCTCTAGAAGCCAAGGTCCTTGACCTCAGCTGTGCACTGGAATTGCCTGGCGCTTCATGAGGTCTTGAGGCCAGGGACCTACTGCCAGTCCCGACGTGATCATCGTGAACTGTCAAAGCTCCCAAGTGATTCTGTGTGTGGGTGGGGTGAGAATTACTGCCACAGAGCACTGGCAGAACACCTGGCACAAGGTACATGCTCAGAAAAAAATGCAAGCCAGGTGAGGTGTTGTGAGCCTACAGCCCCACAGCTACTCAGAGGGCTGAGGCGGGAAGATCGCTTGATCCCAGGAGGTCAAGTTCAGTGTGGACAACACAGTAAGACTTCATCTTTAAAAAAAGAAGAGGAAGAAGAAGGAGATTATCCATCTATGCAGACACAGAAGGCTCAAATGAATCATACACTATTCAGGGAGACACTTGGCCACTGGCATCTGGATTTCTGTCCTGAGCATAGGAAACCTTGCCCCTTGGATTCCCGGTGGGAGGCAGGGCCCACCTTCCACTCCAGAAGCTGAAAATGCCAGCAACATTAAGAGTGCAGTGTCCTCATCATTATGGTTTTGTGACTATTATGACCATGGTCTGAGCTGCTATCTGGTTTCCATAGCTTGAGACCACAGCCTTCCCGGACAGAGCGAGGAGTACCCAGTGTCCTTTAAAAAATTCCTTTTCTAGCCAGGCGCAGTGGCTCATGCTTGTCATCCCAGCACTTTGGGCGGCAGAAGCGAGAGGATTGCCTGAGTCCAGGGGTTTGAGACCAGCCCGAGCAACACGGCAAGACCTCATCATTACAATAAATAAAAAATTAGTCGGGTGTGGTGGTGCATGCCTGTGGTTCCAGCTACTTGGAAGGCTGAGGCGGAAGGATCACCTGAGCCCAGCAGGTCAAGGCTGTGGTGGCCATGAGTGTGCCACTGCACTCTAGCCTGGGTGTCAGAGTAAGACTCCGACTCAAAAAAAAAAAAAGGAAACCCCTTTTCTGTTGATCTCAGTCAGTTCCTATCGCTTGAAACTAAGGACCCTACTGATAAACATACTCAGAGTAGGACTTTTAAGAGAAAGTAGGTCCTTATATGTCATCAGCTAATGCGAGTTAACATTTCCTGAGCACTAACTGTGTGCAAGTCTTCTAATGTACCAACTCACTTAGTCTTTACAACTACCCTCTCTGGTCTAGACTTGTTACTATGCTCATCTTACAGATAGAAAACAGAGGCACAGAAGAGGGGAAGTGCCTTGCCCAAGGTTACAAAGTGTGTAGAAGGTAGAGGTAGTGCATGAACTCGGGTGGTCTGGCTCCAGAGCCCACAGTCCAGCCATGACGTTATGCTGAAGACGCTTTGGCAAAGGGCTGTAGGGAGACGGACTGCCCACATCTGTCACCTTGGGGGAAGGGCTGGGGGTGGGGCTGAAAGAGGCTGCCGTGGGGTTCCCTCCGTTTGCTTTGAATCTTTTGCAGTAAGAACCACGTGTGTATTGCTTTCAGACAAAGCAGCATTTCTTGCAGTGATTAAACTTGAACCAGTGCGCTTGCAAACCACAGGCCCTTGCCAGGAGACTCCACAGCGATCAGAATAGCTTTCTGCTGCCACCACCCAAGAACATGGGGGTTGGATTCTGCTCCAAATTGCATGCCAGGGATTTCTTCCTGATTCTCCTGTGATGATCACACCTGGAGGGTCTGCTGTGACACAGCACACACTGCTGGTTGTTGCAACCACACAAGGTATCTACCCTGGCTCGAGGGTGCCTGGGAGCACCGATTCAACACAACACTGTTCAAGTCTTACTGTCTTCCTCATAGGACCCGGTACAACCCCCCAGGACCCCCACATATACCCAGAAGACCCAGTATACCCCCATGGGACTTCATATACTCCCATGGGACCCATATACCCTCTGACCATACTTGGGGTCTCCCTGCCCATCCACTCACTCTCTTATCATTTTCATTCTCCAAGACTCAAATTAGAGACATTTCTCCAGGCAGACTCGGTTTCTCCCTCTTCTCTTGGCTCAGGTACAACCTCCTGAATTCCACTTTGGCAATGCCCTGGAGTCTGCCCACACCATTTTCTTTTTTTGCATTTTTCTGGTTTTTTGTTGTTGTTGTTGGAGTCTCACTCTGTTGCCCAGTTTGGAGGGCTGAGAATGAACTTGCCAGGTTCTAGGTCTGTCGGAGACTTTGGCTGCCCATCCGCGGAGAGAGCCCTAGATGGAGAACTGTCACTGTCTACCCAGACTGGACAAGTTACTTAACCACCAGGCTCCACTCTCCATCACCCGTGAGGATAAAAGAACAGAGAAGCCATGGGAATTTCAGCTGGAGTGCTCTACCCACCAAAGGGGATCAGCCAGTGGGGTTGCAACTACTAAAACAACCTCTGGCTTCTCCCAGGCATAGATACAATTCGTTCGGCAGAAAAAAATAAGCAGCAAATGTTCAGTGGCTTTCAGGTCATTAGTCAGAGCGCTACATGTTGCACGCACTGTCTCAATGATCCCACGGTCTCCACTGCTAGCCCCATCTTGCAGGTGACTAGACTGAGTTTGAAGGGTTTGAGTGATTTGCTCAAGTTCAGGATGAGAAACGAGGAGGGTAACACCATCATTTGCAAGATGACAAGTCTCTAGGCTGAAACAAGGCCCCCAGGAAAGAGGGAAGCAGAAACCCTGAATAGAGACCACTCTCCCTACCCCCACCCTGTCAGTCATGTGGCCGTACCCGCCATCAGGCACAGGATCACACAGCGAAGACACTCTGACCCTATGCAGCCCAGAGCCCCCGAGGCAGAGTATAAATGGATTCTATTCTGGAACCACAGCGAAAACAAAACTGCCGCCAAGTTCCACACCACCAAACTACGTCTCTTGGTGATCCGGGGCTGAAATCTTGTCCTTTCCCTAGGAAGAGTTTTATTCTATGGACCTGAATATGAAATGTCTTCCTTTTGTGGGGAGTTCATCACATCCGATGAATATGACATTCAATGACAAAACCTCTAAATACACTAAACAGAACAGTTCAGAGCATGTATCACGCAGGTGCTATGAGAGGCACTATCCCGTTTCAGGGTTTGGTAGCCTGGCCTAGGCTGAGCTGCCACCAGGACAGGTCTGCGGACCCCTGTGCCTTACAACAGAAGCTGGTGGGACCAGATGGTTTGAAATCCATTTCATATTAATCGGTTCTGCATCCCTCTCTTAGCCAAGGGGCAAGTTATGCCTGCCCTGGGAGGAAGCCCATGCAGGTCTGTGACCCTCTCCCCTAGTATGTGATAAGTAATAAAGTTTTTCCCTTCCTGTCTTTAGCACAGACACGGCCACCACTCAGCTGCTGGCAGCTGAGAAAGTGTTTCTTTTTTTTTGACTCCGGGACTCGCTCTGTCATCCAGGCTGAAGTGCAGTGGCATAATCATGATGATCACGCCTCATGGCAGCCTTGACCTCCTGGACTCAGGTGATCCTTCTGCCTCAGCCTCCTGGGTAGCTGGGACTACAGGCATATGCCACCACACCGGCTAATTTTTTGATTTTTTTTTTTTTTTGTAGAGATGAGGTTTCACTATGTTGTCAGGTTGGTCTTGAACCCCTAGGCTCAAGCAATCTGCCCGCCTCAGCCTTCCAAAGTGCTGGGATTTCAGGCATAAGCCACCATGCCCAACTGAGAAAGTGTTTTCTATGTTGTACATTACATTCCTCCAACTAAATTATGAGGCACTTAAGGACTTTTTAAAGTTGTCCACCATGGCCCTAATAAAGGTGTGTTTCTTTTTTTTTCTTCTTTTTAAACACTTAAAACTGAGGTAGAAATTATGAAGACAACTCAGTTTCTTCATAATTGGTGAACCAGAGTAACTGATGCTTGTAACAGCTTTCACCTTAGTTGCTAAGAGCCCCTGCCCATTTCCACTGAAATTCTGCTATTCAACCTGGAAGCCACTTGATATTTCTGCACCTCAGACATTGTATCTTTAAAGGGAATAATAATCTTTCCTACCCTAAAGTGCTTACAGCACTTACAATGCATATATGGGTGTATAGAATAATTCAACTGTTAAGTCACATGAAGTGTTATGTACAAAGCACTTAGTATGTTCCCAATAAATAGAAGAATCTACTACTTCTTCTGCTTCTACAGCAACTGCTGCTGCTGCAATCGTCACACACAACTTTGGAAAACCAGGAAATACCAAGGTTGCTTGGCATCTTGGCCTGTGTTCTTCATTCTCTGTGTTCCCAGCATAACCGTCAGGTGCCCACCCCATCGCGGGGACATAAGTAAGCGCTGAGGGCCAGAGATGTCGAGGGTATTGGCTGTCAAATGGCACAAGTCACCAGGAGTCGCAACTAAGTCCGTGTCCCCAACTCCACGTCTATCACCAGTTGGTTCCAAGTCAGCCCCAAGTATTAGCCCCTTCCTGCAAATGGCCTCCCAGGGTTGACCTCTGTAGAGGCCTGGGTTGGCTCCTCAGGCCGCCTGTCAAATTCCAGAGCAGATCCCTGGCCACCAAAAGGCCCTTCTCCATGGCCACTTCCCACCTTGAACCTGTTCTCCATCTCCCAAGATGTCAAAATCTGCTGTCCTTGACTCATGAGATGACCCCAGTCTTCTCAGCAGTTGGGACCACACCCAGGAAGCATACACTCTGCAGCCTTTTCAAAGGACAGTAAAGCACATCAGTGTGCCTGAGGGCTACTTGCAAGGAGCAGCCATTTAGTTCACTCACTTGACATGCACTTATTGAGTACCTCAGGTATGCAGGACTATAAAGATTAAAAAGACAAGGTTTCTACTCTGAATTGGGGATCCGAAGTGGAGGGGTGTACATGAAGACAAAAACTGAAGGTCAGAGCCAAAGATAAGCTCCAGCAGATCTGAACTTGCTCATTCCCTGCCCGTGGCAAGGTAATCCCACCCTTCCCTTCCGGAGCTCCCAAGTGCACAGAACGAATGAACCCCAAATGTGTGTCCAGCATCACCCACCCCTCTTGCGCTCACTCCCCAGCCCAAGCGCCTCTGAACAATCAGGGGCTCCTGCAGGCTGCATTCTCACGTGCAGGGCCTGCAGCGCCCCTCAGCTGATTGTGTCCAGGAGGCCGGGGTCTCCGAGGCGCATGAATGCCCCTGAATGGGCCCTTTCAGCCTGATGGACAGGAGCTGAAAGCTGCACACATACAAAAGCCACTGGGCAGCCGGAGGGCTCCAGCCCAGGGTCTGCCCACGGGAAGGGAGGCCATCCCACCACAAAGAACAGCCTGAAGACTTCTCTGCTTTCTCAATGGCATCCTTCGGCCGCCAATTGTAGGGTACCACCCCTCCCCTTAAGGGTGGTGACAGTGGCTGACAGTGGTGCCACACAGAGCAGCCTGAGCGGGCTGGAGGCAAAAGTTAAAATCTTGCAAGTCAATGGCCGGAGCACCCTTCTCCTTAAGAGCAAAATGGGGGGACCCAAGCCGGAGGCGCTGAAGGACGCCTCCATGTGCCCATCCTGCATATTTGTCAGCTGCATTCCTGATGCTCACAGTGACCTTTAAGGACTCGGCTGACCTGAGAGTGTTTAACGTGTCACCAAGAAAAATGATCTCGAAGGGACACGGCCAATATTTAAATGAGGCCTGGAGAGACATGATCCCATTGCTTGTGCCACTTGCTCGGTCTATTCCAGAAAGAAAAAAAAAAAAACCTCTCAGGCGACATTTGTATTTTTAAATCGGACTGGGAAGGGGGAAAAACCACCCACCTGGAATTGTTTTAATTGCTTCAAGGGGAAGGGCAGGCTCCACCAGTCAGAGGCGCAGAGAACTCTATTTACACTGTTGCACACAAATATTTTAGGTTCATAGTCAGGTGGATGCTTCGGAAAGGATGGCTCTCCCCTTCCCGGGATCACATTACTTTAGAAACAACCCCCCAAAAAGATAATTAAAGATAGTCCCTCCTCATAATGCAATGCTATAACGTGCAATTAAAATTAAATTAGCTTGTCATAATAAAAAAGATGGATTATGTTCTTAGGCTTCCCAACCCGAGTTAGTAATTCATGGAGAGGAGTCTGTGACCGAGCAGCAGTTTTACTAAGCAAACATTAAACGTTCAGGCCAATTTCGTGAGCAGACCATGGAGATGCTCACCCTGGCACCGTGACTGTTTTTGCTTACATTTATTTTGTTTTTTAAATAATGGAGTGATTCTGATGTATAAAAAAGGACAGAGAAAAATGCGACAAATGCCAATAAATTCATCACTCCACATTAAAAAACGCTGACCATTTGTCATAGTTGCATCGAATCGTGTTTTTTTTTTTAATGAAATCAATTGTTGCGAAACCGAATGAAGTTGCTCGGCCTCCTTTTACAGAGGCAGCTGCATGTCCCACGTGTTTTGTGTTCTTAGAGTTTGCTGTTGCTGATGTGACATACAACAGAATGTAATACTGCTCTGAGTTAACTTTTTACTTTGAAATAATTAGAGATTCACAGGAAATGTACAGAGAGGTCCCACGTCCCCTTCACCCAGCCTCCCCCAGTGTTGACATCTTGCATAACTAACTACACACTGTCAAGGCTATAGGGCACTGACGCTGGCACAATCCGCTGTACTTATCCAGACTCTACCAGTTGCAAAAGCATACATGTGCGTGTGTGCACTGGCATGAAGCTCCATGCAACTTAATCCCACGTGCAGTTTTGTGTAGCCACCACAATCAAGATACCATGCGATCAACACCAGACTCCCTCATGCTATTGTTTCACAGCAACACACATCCCGCATCCCCCCATCCCTAACCCCCGGCAACCACTCAAATCTGTTCCCTCGCTCTATCATTTTGCTCTTTCAAGAATGTTCCATGAATGGAATAGTGCAGTATATAGCCTTTAGGGATTGGCTTTCTTACCAGCATAATTTCCTTGGGTTGTAGCGTGTCGTCAGTAATTTGTTCCTTTTTATTGCTAAGTAGCATGCCATGGTATAGATATACCATAGTTTGTTCAAGCGTTCATCATTAAACAAGCATCTAGGCCAGGCTCGATAGTCCTGCCTATAATCCCGTGCTTTGGGAGGCTGAGGTGAGTGGATTGCCTGAGCCTGCGGGTTCAAGACCCGCCTGGGCAACTTGGCGAGACCTCAGCTCTACAATAAATCAAAAAAATCAGCCGGGCGTGGTAGCGCGTGCCTGTAGTTCCAGCTACTTGGAAGGTTGAGGCGGAAGGATTGCCGGAGCCCAGCAGGTCGAGGCTGCGGTGGCCGGGAGCGGCCACTGCACTCCAGTCTGGGCGACAGAGTGAGACTCCAACTCAAAAAAAAAGACCAAGCATCTAGATAGTTTCCAGCTATTTTTAATAAGGGTGTTATGAGCATTCACACATAGAAATTTTGTTCTGAACATAAGAGAAAGGTTCTAGAGCCAAATCTTTTGAAGAAAAATAAAGGAATGTCTCTTCCCAACGTTAAGGTTTATTATATAGTCATTGTCACATTACACTACAGTCATTGCTACATTATACTATTGATGCACGACACCTCAGTCATTGTCACAGCATGGTCTTGGCTAGACAGGAAGCTCCATACAACACAATAGAGAACTCAGAGATAGCCCCACACATATATGCCCAGTTGATTTTTTTTATAAAGTGCAGAAGTAATTCAGTGGCGAGAGTTACCCTTTTCAACAAAGGGAGCAAGCGGACATCCATAGGAAGGGGCGGGGAAATCAACCTAAACCTTACACTTCCACAAAAAGTCACTCAAAAGGGTTCACAGACTTAAGTGTAAAACACAGGAACACCAAAAGTCTCTTTCCTTAGCATCTCCTCCTCTAAGTCAGTCCCAGATGACTTAGGTATTAGACAGTCATACCTTTGGCATGAGAGCTCATCCAGAACATTCTTTTGGGAGAGGTAAGACAGGAGAGCTTTAACTCTCGGGGTGAATCAGATTATCGAGTCCTCTCCAGGAGGAGTCTAAGAGGAGTCTCTGAGAGGAGGTGAAATGAAGAAGGCACTAAGCACTTGAATGATGAAGGGGAGTGGAAGGGTGGAAAAATCAAGGTGACGTTCTGACAAATTTCACCTACTTGCCAACACCAAGGTCAGTTCTTCCAAAGCCTGTATCTGGTTCGGCATTTTGGGGTAGGAGCAGGAAATAGGAGTGTTAACCAAATAACACCCGGGCAACAGGCACAGACATTTATACAAGGTATCTATCAACCCACATGCACAGAAAAGTAGAGGGTGTGTTATTAGATGCAGAAGAATGCAGGACTGTGGCTGATGTTTCCTCGTTGGTATCGTACAAATCCAAAAGAGGAAAAAAGCTCAAAAGAGGGTTTTTATCTTCCAAACAGGATAACGGTACAGAAAATGTATCGACTGCCCACCTAGTGTTTCCTTCCTGGGTTTATGACTTCTTTCTTTTTTTCTTTTTTTTTGAGTTGGAGTCTCACTCTGTCGCCCAGACTGGAGTG
>NW_007251423.1:36141-59044 GCF_000164805.1 Carlito syrichta | reverse complement strand
AGGCGGGTCTCGAACCCGCGGGCTCAGGCAATCCACTCACCTCAGCTTCCCAAAGGTGCAGGATTACAGGCTGAGCCACCGAGCCCGGCCGACTTCTTTTTCATAAATGTCTTATGGAACCACTCAGGCAAATGCCTTCTTTGGAACAAATTCCCTCTGCATGTGAAGTTCTAGTTACAGATCCACTGGGCCTATCACCAACTTCCAACAAATAAAAGAACAGTCGAGGCTGGGCGTGGTGGCTCACGCCTGTCATTCCAGTACATCAGGAGGCTGAGGCAGAAGGATCGCTTGAGCCCAAGGGTATAAGACCACACTGGGCAACAATGCAAGATCTCGTCTCTACAGAAAAATTTAAAAATTAGCTGGGTGTGGTGGTGTGTGCCTGAAGTCCCAGCTGCTCAGGAGGCTGAGGTGGAAGATCACCTGAGCCCGGGAGGTCGAGGCTGCTGTGAGCTGTGATCGATCATGTCACTGCACTCCAGCGTGGATGACAGAATGAGACTCGGACTCAAAAATAATAAATAAGACGATTGAGCACTTTTAACCCTAAAACGTTCTCGAAACACGTTTATCATCTGTGTAAATGCAGAAGACACAGTGAGAGCCCACACACGGTCACGGGGATCCCATTTCCCAAATCACACGTTTGTGTCGTATAATCTGAGAAATACGAATCAAGGAAACAACAGGAATGAGCATTTCGATTCAGGAAGCCGGGCCCATGAGCTCTAGGCGGCCATAGCTTACCTGTCCCATCCAGGTGGGACATGCGTAGATGCTGCCCTGACTCTGCAGGGCTCCCCCTGATGGTAGGGAGAAGACACAGCTGCTCAGAGAGCGCCCTCAGCCTGTCCATGTCACTTCTGAAGGGACCCTAGAGATGATCCGTGTTCTCTCCTGACAGGGAGGGAACACAGCCTCGAGTAGCATCCAGGGAGTCAGACCAGAAGGCAGGGTCTCAACCGGCATGGGGCTGCGTGTCAAGAGGGCCCTGCCGGTCCTGACCACCTTCCTCTCCATCAGCCCATCACAAAATGCTTCATAAAGCGTCCTAACCCCAGGCCAGAGGCTGCCACAACCCCCCAGCGCAGTGGATGCCTCAGGCTGAGACACAATCATCCTCGCTCTCTCTCTCCAATGCAGCCTTCTGAGAAAACACACAAGCTCACAGACAGGACAACCCTCTCTGGAGCCGAGGCCGCTCTGAGCTAAGTGGGCTTCTGTGAGGCACCCTGGCTACCCCGTGGTTAACTGTGAGGGCTCTACCCCCAGACTCTTGCCTGGGACCAACTGGCTCTACCTATGGGACCCCCGGTAGCTCACTTAACCTTTCTGTCCCTCCGTTTCCTCGTCTGTAAGACGCTGTGACATGAACTCGTGGATTCATAGGCCAACCTGGCACACAGTAGGCCCTCAGGACAGGCTAATGATTGTGGTTTCACTTATCATTAGGAGCGCACACCAGCCTGAAGCTGATTTCTCAGCCATCTCTGAGTCCCTTCCCAGGCAATCACATTCCTAATGAACGGGAAACTCTAGAAGAGATCTTGAATGGTAGAAGAGAACAAGCTCCTTAGGTCAGGCCCTTGATTCCGAGCTTGCTTCATTTCTGAGCAGATGCCAAGAGACTTTGCCTTCTACAAGTGCTGCGAGGACCAGAAAGGGTCACGCACGTGAGAGCCCAGCATGCCTGCACGTAACAGGAACACATGGGTGAGATAAACAGCAAGGACCTGGCTTCTAGATATGGGCAGTCCCAGACAGAACAGGCCCCAAACAGAGGGCGGCACAGCCACTGAGAGCCTCCCTCATCCCCCACCCCTATACCAAGGGCAGGAAACATCAGCAGGTCTACCCCTATAGTCCAAGCACAGCAGCGTCCATTGGGAAAGGTCGCAGGTGCAGCAGCCTACCCTTACACACCGCGAGGACGGGCCGAGAAAGAAGTGGGCTGATGAGATCGTGGTCAGGAGCCAGCGTGCAAACTTTATGCTCTGAGGGATAGAGTTAAAATGAGATGTCTTCATGATCAGGCCTAGCAGACACTGGAACCACCAGAGACTGTAGGCCTTTGCCCTGCAGGCTGGCTCTTAAATCTGCCCCTTGTCTCTCATTCGCCTCCAATACCCAATATGGGCACTAACAATCGCACTTTTAAAACCACCCTTAGTCACCCTCCCCATGGAAGACCCCCCGCTCTTCTGGCAGACTCCACTTTCCAAAACGCTGCCTCTGCCCTACTATGGCTTCCAGCTCAGATGCCAGGTCTGGTCAGCCCTGCCTGCCGGCCTCAGTGCCCATCGGCTGACTGGCATGTCCTCCTCCCTCTCCTCCTTTTCACCCAAATCCTGCCTGACCTTCAAAGCTTAACTGAAGACTCACTCCACGGAAAAGCCCTTCCCGATTTCTAGCCCACACAGATACTTCTTTTTTCTTCCAGTCCAACTTGCCTCCCAAAGAGATTTGCTTAACACAAAAATCTGCCAAACTCCAGGCAAACAGTTCTGGCGCCTGCGTACACCCTTATGTCAAAACCTACACTCCACCGACCTCCTGCTTAGGACGACTTCTTCTCCCCGGAATGACGCATTACATCAAGTCTTTCCCACAACCACAGCCCAGCTTCACAAAGATCTCGATGGCCGACATGCCTGTGGCTTTCCCTCTCCTGCAGGCCACGGCCTCC
This sequence comes from Carlito syrichta, assembly GCF_000164805.1. Classification (NCBI taxonomy): domain Eukaryota; kingdom Metazoa; phylum Chordata; class Mammalia; order Primates; family Tarsiidae; genus Carlito; species Carlito syrichta. The sequence continues at coordinate 56,355 of NW_007251423.1, read as the reverse complement.
CAGGCCCTCACGCCCTCACGATCACCTGAAACGGTAGCTCCCAGAACTAAGCCTAAAGCCCCAGCAGTGGGTTGAGCAGTATGGAGTTGCCAGGGTCATTCTCTACTCTGAGCTGGGCTCTGTAACACGCCTATAGGCTAATATACTTGCAGTCCTCACTGAGTTCTCCCTTTTTTGAGTTGCCTTTGTCTCTGCAACTAGATAATTTCATCGAAGAAGCCTGGTGTCATGTTCCTCACATCCTCCAGACCACTGGGCACAGGCATGAAAAACTACCTGTGGATTCACCCTATGATTCTTCCCCCAAATCAGTACTAAACTACGTGACATGTCTATTCACTACAGCCAAGATTCCGAATAAAACACACCTACCGCCCTATTCAAGCAAGCAGGTTATAGACCCTGAGAGTCACCAGGCAACAAAGACACCAGGAAGGAAGGAGAAGCGTCAGATGGGGAAGTCCACCATAAATGACAATTACCTGAATACTGTAACAGCATTCATCCTCGGGCCTCAGACTGGCCTGGGGATACCAGGGACCATCCATCCTAGGAACCCAAGTCTCAGATGACTCACATTTGTGCGAGACTCGCAGGACAAGTCAGACATTTATAACCACCTCCACTCATGAACTGCCTTCTCGCAAAGCACTCGTGCCTATGAGTCAATGAAAGTCTTGGTTGACTTTCGCCATCCCTTCGAAATGCATTTTGAAATCTAGCGTTTCAAGGAAACTCTTGGTTGACTTTCTCCACCCATTTGATATGTATTTTGAAATCTAGTGTTTCAGCGAAATCCTTGGCTGATATTTTGCATCCCTTTGAAACGGATTTTGAAATCTAGTACACCTCAGGCAGAGACCAGATTCAATCAGGCTCTGGGCTGCCCTTTTCACAGTGGCGGAGACATCGCCATTTTATCTTCCTCCTGGGCATACAGGAAGACTAAGTTTCTCAGGCTCCCTTGGAGTGAAGTGGAGCCATTATGCCCCTCATCTCCTGGCTGGAAGCAGAAGCTCTGGTGGGGAACTAAGAAGCCCTAGCCACAGTGGTTCTCAAAGTGTGTTTCCCTGGCCAGCAGCACCAGCATCAACTGGGAACTTGTTAGCAATGCAAATTCTCAGGCCCTCTCCCGTGGAGGTGAGGCCCAGCAACCAGTGTTTTAACAAGCCCTTGGAGGATTCTGATACTCAGAGTGGGCGCTGGCCACTTTGGAAGTCAGCAGAGTTTTTAGATGAAAAGATCCGGTTCCAGAATGAATGGGCGGGCAGTGCCGCTACAGATTGGCGCAGGACTCTGATACGAGAGAGAAATGAACTCATATTGTGTTAACCCATTTAGGGAGCTATTTTGAAAGCAGTTATTCTGTACCGACAAAAACAAGCATAATCATTGGCTTCAGATCTGGTCGACTCACCAGGGCCATTTCCCACCTGGGGCCTCCCAGCATCCAAAGGCTGGCAGCCCAGGCTCTCTGGAGGACCGCAAGCCAGAGTTATTTTATTCTGGTTGTGATGACCCATGCGGGAGCCCTTTCTACCCACTTCAGTCGTTCGTTCACAGTCTGGTTGGTATGTTAATAATGCGCAAAGAGGAAGTCAGTCACTAAGGGACACAAGCAGGTAGCAGCTGGCATTAATCCATGCCTTCCACCCTCAGGCTCCCTGGCACCCCAGGTCAGTGCCCACCTGCTTCTCAGTTAAGGGTGTCCAGAGCCGGCGCCGGGCCTTAGTTCACGGTAGAACACACCCATGCCTCAGGCTGTCCTGAGAGGTGGAGATGTCCAACCCGCCACAGGACCAGCAAGCACCGTTTCGGGGCATGGGCTCTCCCTGCCATCTCTGCCCTCCCTCTCCAGCCAAAGTCCTGCGTACTCTTCCAGGTCCCCTGCATGTCCTGCCTCCTCCCCATGTCCACGGGCCACTGCCTTTTCCTTCCTATTACCTGAGACTCCCAGCGTGGACTTTGACACCACCGCGCCTGCCCTGTGGAGTTTAACTAATCTCTGCATCTCCCTCATAAAACATGGTTCTTGCAGCTGGGGGCTGTAGTGGACATGCCTTCCACCTACCCCTAACCTTGGCACTGGACACAAGACACTCCAATTGACACTCACTAAATGCTTGCTTCATGATCGATGAGTGAGAGACTCAGAAGAGGGGCAACATCGGACGGGTACCCTGAAGATGCTTCCTGATGAGACCGCACGGACGCCCGAGGAACTTAGATTTAAGACACAGACATACCAGACGTTTCAGCTGAGGACACAGTTTGGCCCCAGACGTTCTCCTTCCAACAGATTTCCTCTCCCTCTCTTCCAGTCAGTCTCTTGCTCCCCTGTGATCGTTCAACCACAAAAAAGGAAGGCCTCCCCTTGGCTCCAGCCCCCACCCTGCACATATTCTTTTTTCTGTTTGTTCCCGATTGCTGCTGTCACCAGCAAGGGGGCCTCAGCCCAGGACAGAGGCACACACGCACCTCTGGGAGCCTCCTGCTACCCGCAAAGCACAGCTTTTCCCTGGGGCGATTTTCAAGGCCTGTGGTTTACTCACACCTGGATTCTGGTCCCACACCAAGTTGGACAAGGTGCGCGTTCCCTCTGCCTGCACCCCCTACCGTGTGCATGCACCGGCCACTCCTGTTAGGCAGGTCCACTCACCATGTCGCCCAGCCCTCTCTCAGGTGCTCACTGTACCTCCCTCTTTTGTAAGTCTCTTCCTGAATCCCTCCCCAGGGCCGCTGGCCTCTGAGGTCTGTGAAAGCTGAACCCACTAGCCTCCCTTTTCTCTCCTTCTCTCCGTGACAGCCGAGAAAAAAATTGCTGACCGCCCCAGTCGGAAGAGCTACTCCAGTGACAAAGCAGTCTGGGTACTGGCTATTTGCAGGCTGTGTGACATGGGGCAAATCATGCAACTTCCTGGCATCTCAGTTTCCTCACCTGTAAAACGGGTCTAATAATTAGGTACGCTAGCCTACCTCCCAGGGCAGCTATAGAGGACATGAGTGAATAAACATAGAAACTTGGACCGGCTCCTGACGCATAGGAAACACTCAGTAGGGGTCAACTGTGACTCCTATTATGATGATTATTTCCTCAAACCACACTTTAGGAGGTCACTGACCTCCAAAGAATGTGAAAGGCAAGGAACAGAGGCCATTGTGAGCCAGGTGGTGTGGCTGCACGGTGGGCAGCCCTGAAGGCTCACCAGGATGGGATGCCCAAGAAACCTGTGGGGAGGCTTCCAATGCACATTAGAGAGGAGAAATAACGAGCAGGGCCTGGCCATAATGAGACTTAGCCTGGTCATAATGAAACTTAGCTGTGGGTCAGGCAAGTGGACACACCCACCAGGCAGCTGAGTCCTCCGCTAACATACTGTTAGCCAAAGAGCACTTAAGGGCGCAGTGGCGCATGTCTGTCACCCCAGTACTCCGGGAGGCTGATGTGGAAGGTTTGCTTGAGGCTAGTAGTTTGAGAACACCCTGGGCAATGTAGCAAGACACTATCTCTAGAAAAACGATTTTTTTTTAATTTAAAAAAAAAATGGCACTTTGCAGATCGGAAGCCTAAAGGCCCAACACTGGATTCTCAGTCCCACTCCCCCAAGGTCCCTTCAGGGGTTCTCCTTGGCCCTCTCCCAATAATGTCTCCTGGCCCTTCCTAGCCCACACAGTCTTGGGGCTGCTCCCAGGATCTTGCTGAGCTGTGCCCTGGGCAGTGACACCTTACAGAGTAGGGTAAGCCGCTCCACATCACACGCGAAGCCATTAAACATTATTAAAAATTAACTCGAGCAATTGAGAGCTACAGAAAGGCACCCAGAGAAAAGTATTTAAAGAGCAGAGCACTCGCGTTTTTTTTTTTTTTTTTTTTTAAATCCGGCATCTGACAATAGTGATGACTCAAGAGAAAGGATATATTTCTTTCTTTCAAAAAAGGGCAAGAAATCTTTTTTATGCACTTGCCATGGAATTGCTTAGCTCGTCAGATTCCTGGTGCTGAAAGGAGCTAACCCAACACTGCAGCAAGTCCTCCCCAAACCCTCCCGGACCAGCCTGCTCGGCCCCATTCTAATCCTAATCCCTGCTTGGGTAGGTCGTGGAGGGTTTCCACCTTGGGGGCAAAGAGTGTGAACAAAGCCAGGAGGCAGTGTAGACAGAAATCTCTTGACTGTTCTATTGCCCAGAATAAATTCTTTAGACAATGGTTCTCTACCACACTTACTGGGTTACGCTAGGTTTGGGGGGAGGGGTAAAGACGGGGCTAAAGACCCAAACCCGAGGGATGTCCTCGTGTAGAGGTTCTCAAAGTTGGGTCTGGGACCATCAGCATATGCCTCACCTGGGAACATGCCAGAAATACCCACTTCCAGGGCCCCGCCCCAGACCTCCAGAAGCAAACCCACTGGAGGTGGAGTCTGGTGTGTTCATAGGCCCTGGGAGGGGAGACAGGAGTGCATTTGAGAACCCTGATTCCAGGACTTGGGTTGTATTTCATTCCCAAGGAAACAAGAAGCTGCTCTGTGCCTGAATGGTAGGAAGCAAGCTACAGGTGTTCCCAATTTCGTTCCCTAGGTCAACCTCATTTTGAGTTCAGGGTGAGTGGCTCTATTGACTTTAACATGGTAGTAAAGGCAACTGATCTCTTTTTGCTGTTAAGGAGAGAAAGAAGACAATGCCCGCAGAAGCCAGAGGCTCTGAAGGGGAATGCAGCTCTGAGGTGGGAGAAACAGTGATTCAGTCTTCTAAAAGCCCTCCCTTCTCACCAGCCCTGACAGGCCCACCCTGGCAGGAGGGTGCCGTCTCTCCTCTCAGGTTTACCAGCCTCTTTCTTCTCTCCACCTTCTTCTTGACCACCCCCCACAGCCTGCAGCAGGAGACCCAATCGCAGTGGGTTGGCTGAGGCTCCGAGGTGACCCCCACCTTGAGACACCTAAGACGACAGTGTCCAAAAACACAGCCCTGGCCATCTTAGTGGTTCTCAAAACTCAGACAAGATGGGTGGTGACCACTGCTCTAATGAGGTCGCATCAACCTCGAACTCTAACGACTCAATTAGGTCTTGGAAAAGTCAACGCTGGCAAGCCTCAATTTCCCTACTACAAAACAGACAAATGACCATCTCGTAAGTGCTCACTAAACGTCGTTATTCCTGGGCTGGAAAGAGCGAACCTCTAGAAGGGAGAGTGGAAGTGCCCAGATGCTGGGACCCCAGTCCCCCCCCCTTCACGGCTGTCCCTTCCTCCACCCCCCCCACCCCTGCCAGCTCCTTCTAGAAACTTGAGTGCATAGCAGGAGTTCAGTAAATGGAGCGACTTGAAGGGAGGTGGATGAGAAGGAAAAGAGACATATGAATGTGACTCGGGCAAAGGCAGAATTGATCAGTGATGGTATTCGGAGGGAAGGAAATGGCTAAACAAAACAAACTGTGTTTCCTACCATGAAAGGAAGCCAAACAGTCACCAGCTGATGGTAGGTGAAAACACAGGAAATTCTGAAAAGCACATAAGAAGGGCACTGTTTTCTTTTAAAGAATCAAAGTGGTTCAAAACCTTATTCCTTTCCTCTCTGAAGAGCTCACTGTCCAACACTTGCAGACACTCCTAGAAGCCCGAGCACGCCCCTACCTCACACCACTTTGTTCCCTACCCTGCAAGGGTCCCTGCTGTCTCTCTCAGGCAGCAGGGCCCTGCTCCTCCCTTCACTGATCTCCGGTCCACAGAATGAGGTGCAGGCATCTCAGCACTAACTAGTTGCAAGATGTCTGCGTGCTGTGGTTGTCACCTTACAAATGCCTAGACCTGTAGGGGAATCAGCAGACAACAAAATGAAGAAACCACCAAAAATGTGTACATATGCTCTGACTGTAACGACATATAAATATGGCTTCATCAAAATAAAGACAAAGGAAACACTCAAATGAAAACCGATTAGCTGGTAGGATCATAATCTTCTTTTCCCCTTGTATACAATGTGGCAGACACTGGCTTTATACTTAAAATAGAAAGTAGATGGCATTTCCCATCAGGCATGGTAGACTGAATGTCTGTGTCCTCCTAAATTTCATATGCTGAAGTCTAATCCCAAACAGGATAGTATGGGGAGGTGGGGGCCTTTGGGAAAGGGCATGAGGGCGGAGCCCTCATGAACAGGACTGGTGCCTTTCTAAGAAGAGGGAAAGCTTGCTCTCAGAAGCGTCCCACCATGTGAAGACACAATGAAAAAAGTCTGCAGTCTGCACCCTGGAAGAGGCCCTCTCTGCCTAAACTATGAGAGAGAAATGTCTGTGGTTTATAAACTACTCGGCTTATGGTAATTTGTTAGTCGCCTGAATGGATTCCACGATCGCTTACTTTCCTTTGGAACACATAACTTGCAGAAAGCCGTTTTTTTTTTGCTAGAATAGTGAGGGCTGACACAGCCCGGATGAGAACTAGTTACCCGGAGACACCAAAGCCTCTAAAGCCAGGGATACGGGAGGGTGTAGACTCACCCTAGATGGTGGGATTGAGAAAGTGGCAGTTAGAAGTGAGCAACCCCCCCACCCCAGTGGAGCTGTCCAGTGTCAGAAGTCATTACCAAGGCCCTGACCATGAGAAAGAGTAGGGAGGAAGGTACTGAATAAACGTCTACCTGCAGGAACTGGTGGACTTGGGCACTTCCAGATCTCACTTCTTACCACAACATGCAAGGTAAACATGAGGCCGGTCAGCGAAGGACTGGAGCCTCCCACTAGACCTCCCAGGGTCTGGAAGGCTACAGGAGACCTTCCTTCCCCAGGGCTTCCAACGGGCACTTCCCTGCCTCCCTACAGGTTAGGTGTGCCCAAGCCTCTGGGATGGCTGCCTCCAGCCTTCTGGTTCACCCCCACACATCCTGCAGGTACGATTATTTTCCACCCCGGCCACAGGGCAGAGAGGTGGAGAGCACCTCTCACAAGAGCAAAAGGAAAAGTCGGCTTCCTACAAAGGTAGCCAATATTTCATCAGAGGGAAGTCTGTCTTCAAGGGAATGGTCCCAACTAGGCTTCCAATCCCTAACCTTGATTGATTTTGAGATCCATTCAATCACATGGGTCTTCAGGGCCAACAGCCAAAACTAAACAAACAAAAAAGACTGACCTACACATGTCTGGTAACAGCAAAGGGAGACGAGCCAGGAGCCAGAAGTGTCTGCTTTGAGACAGTTGTGAGTACTCGGTCACGCTTCCACAGCCTGGCTCACATTACCACCAACTTCTGTTGACCAGGACTATGGATTCTCTCCTTCTTGCCCTTCCCAGTTTCCTATTTTAATTTTCTTTTTTTCTCTGGTCACTGCTGTCTCCACAGACAATGGATACAGAAAACAGAGAGGCAGTGAAAAAACTCAACTGAGTTTATCTGCTACCGGGGATTACCTGATCCATTGGGAAATCACAAGTTGACAAGCAGACAAAGAATGGGGTGTAACTCACTGTTACCGATTTGGTTATCTCAAATCACACCCACCCCCAGTCCTGGTTGCCCAGGCTCAAGTCGCTGACCAGGAGGAAGGGGAGCATTGAGCCCCGTGGCTCCAGATAGCACGGGCATTATCAAAGGCCCCTTTGCTCGGTGGCCTGGCACCTGTTGCTATTCTGTGGCATTTACACAGATGGCCGCAGTCAGAAAGGAAATCCATGGTTTCGGTTTTTATCAAAACGAGGGTGATTTTTCAGCCAGTTCAGCCATGTGCTTTCAGGAAATAACAATGGTGGGGTGGGGGCAGGGAGCAGGTTTGAAAATGATTTAAACCTGATCCCCTGTCCAAAGCCCATTGTCCAGGTAAGCAGGTGCCTCCATTGACACTTCCACCCTCTCCAGTTACGTGGCAAAGGGCTTGAAACTCCCAGACACCGAGCCAGCCGGCTCTCACAGAAGGCCCACTGTGGGCGGTGCCGGGCAGGCCCACACAATGGGGTACATCCAAACACTACAATGGTATCTGGCCACAAAAAGAAAGCTGATGCACGCTACGACACGGGTGAACCTCGAAAACACCACACTAAGTGAAAGAAGCCAGTCCCAAGGCACTGTCTGTGTCATGTCACCACGATGGTGTGACAGCAACGTTGAAGACACAAAATCACTCACATAAAGAAGAAAACATACACTCAAGTGTAGGTAACAGTTTGAGATCGTCGTGTCCAAAAGGCCTGAGGAGTTGGCCTGTTATGAGGATTAGGAGGGGAAGCCAGGTAGGTTGGGCAGAGACCTGACGGTTGACCAGGGTACAGGAGTAGAGGCTAGATGCCCCAGCAGGGAAGAGCATGTGGGGAAGCTGGAGGCCCCGGGAACAGACTGAAGAAACCAAGTGGGCACGAGGGAAATCTAGAGAGAGACAGGGGACGCCATCCCATGGGGAGACTCTCAGTGCTAGGCTGAGCTGTGCAGACTCAACTCGTGGGTCAAAGCAGAGGAACACTGATCATCTCACACCTTGCACGCCAGAGCAGAAAGGCCACAGAGGCAGGGAAAGCCCACGTTCAGGCCAGACAATGACCACCTGGACGCGATGCCCATGCCATCGCTGACTCTCATCCCCACCTGCAGGGTGGGCAACGTCGCCTCCATGTTGGAAGCGAAGAAATCCCATTGGCAGTGGTAGCCAAAACACAGAAAGAACCAAAATGTTTATCAGTGGTGACCAGATAAACAATGTGGTATATCCAAACACTGCGACAGTATCTGGCCACAAAAAAGAAAGAGCTGATGCTGAGGATGAGCCTTGAAAACACCGCGCTAAGTGAAAGAAGCCAGGCACAGAGATTCCGTAGTGCATGACTCAGTGGGTCCAGAACAGAAAGGAGGTGGGTGGTGGCCAAGGGTTGGCAGAGGAGAGAATAGAGAGTGATTGCTACTGTGGGGATGAAAATGTCCTAAATTTAGACGGTGGTAACAGTTGCACAACTCCGTGAACTCACCCAAAACCACTGAATTGCACCCTTTAAAAAAATGAATTTTATGGCATGCAAATCTCAATAAAGTTATTGAAGAAAGCTGGCTCAAGCTGGGCGCGGTGGCGTGCGCCTATTGCCACAGCTACACATAAAGCTGAGGCAAGGGAATTCCTTGAGCTGGGAGAGTCCTGGTCCAACCAGGGCAACATAGTGAGTTTCTGTCTCTTAAAAAACAACAACAAAAAAAAAACTAGGCTGGGCACAGTGGTTCACGCTGGCGAGGTGGGAAGATTGCTTGAGCCTCAAGCTTGAGACCCATCCAGGAAACACAGTGGGGCTTCGTCTCCACAAAACACGGAAAAATTAGCCAGACGTGGTGGCGTGCGCCTGGAGTCTCAGCTACTTGGGAGACCGAGGCAGAAAGATTGCCTGAGTCCGGGAGGTTGAAGCTGCAGTGAGCTGTGATCATGCCATTGCACTCCAGCCTGGACAACACGGTGAGACCCCGACTCAAAAAAAAAAACAAAAAAAACAAAACTGGCTTGATAGGTGTTTTTCTAAATATATTTGTTATTCCTCTGCCTTCATATACAGGAAATATCTGATTCAACTTCATCTTTATTGGCCAGACTCAGCGGCTCACGTCTGTAATTTCAACACTTTGGGAGTCTGAGGCAGGTGGACTGCTTGTGCCCAAGAGTTCAAGACCAGGCTGGGCAACACAGCAAAACCTGGTCTTTACCAAAAAAATCAAAACATTAGTCGGGCGGCATGGTGATGTATGCTTGTAGTTCCAGCTCCTTGGGATACTACTCAGGAAGGATCACCTGAGCCCAGGAAGTCGAGGCTGCAGTGAGCTGTGATCGTCATGATCACGCCATTGCACTCCAGGCCTGGGCAACAGTGAGACCCTGACTCCCCCCACAAAAAAGAAAATCGTCCTTATTAGTAATCCAATCAACAGGTGCCATGTGCCATCATTAAAATAATGGGTGTCACTCCCCCCAGGAGTACGTCTACTGTAACCCCCATGGTGTCCTTTTTCTTTCTCTCTGTCTCCTGTCTCCAATGCTTCCTGCGGGCTGTAGACCAACACCTACCTGCTGTTGCAGGCCTCCCCCTATGCCTCCCACCCCAACCCTCTGCACCCCTGCAGCTCAGTCGTGCAAGGGCAGGTCTGTGCTTGCGCCAATGCTTAGAAGGAAAAGTTTCAGTCAGTCACCAGGTCACCAGGTGGGACCCCTCTGCCAAGACGGAGCAGAAAAAGGTGGGGCGAAGATGGCCTTGTCATCTTTATTTTCCTTTGGAAGGGAGATTTATTGGGCAAGACTAATTTTTCTCTGGAAACAAGGTCTGTGTGCGGGAGAAAGGCGGCAAATCGGGATCTCTTCAAATACTGCCGCCACTTAGCTCGTTTCAAAAATGGGCCCCTCCTGGGGGGCCGGCACTGTCTGGGTGCTGGGGAAGGGCAGTGAACGGAGACAAAGGCCAGTGAATAAAACTGAGCAAGAGACAGGGATGAAGACGACTGGTGCGGGTTGCTACAACTATACACAGGGTGGTCAGGGGAGGCCTGGGAGGAGGTGACGGCTAAATCGGAGGGGGGAGGTTCATGCCGTGACAGGGAAGGATGAAGACTGTTCTAGGTGTAGGACACACAGAACACACGCAGATGCCCTGAGACAAGAGCATGCCAAGTGGGTTTGGGAACAAAAGTAGGGCCGAACAAAGTTGGTGAGGGAGCAAAGGCCAGAGGATTATCGGGGAGTCCGGCTCAGGTAGGAGGAACTTTGCCTTCTACTACCCGAGCGAGAGGAGGGTTGACTACCACCTCAGTGTCACCCCACTGCCCTAACACCATTTTCTGGGGTCTGTTGGGTGCACCGAGCAGGACACCCAGCCGAGTGTGACATGGGGCAGGAAGGAGTGTGCTGTGAGGTACATGAGAAGGCACGACCGGCAGGCGGACCGGGGTGGACACCGGGCTGGAATCAGGGTCTTCCGGAGGCAACATCAAGGAGACATTTCGAGGAAGGACAATGCCACCTCACTGGCCGGTCCAGGGGAACACAAGGAGCAGTGAAGACTGAGAAACAGGTTTCCCAAGATGCCACCAGGACTCAGGCATGATAAGGGACGTCTCTTAGGGAAATGGGAGGTTGGAGAGACAGGGAAGGTTATCACACAAGGGGACAGAAACCACAGCTACTGAGTACCAGGGACGCTGGATGTGCGTATATGGCAAACTCTATGCTTTATTCTAGCCAAAGAGATGTCACAATTCCCATTCTGGAGATAACAAGCCCAAGGCTTGAAGAGGCCAAATTGCATGACCAGGGCTGCAAAGCCACTAGGCACCAGATGCTCCACTCCAAGCTCAGGCTGGCCTCACTTCCTGGCTCTTTTTAACAGTCAAGCCATATGGAATCGCTAATCATTAACTATTTTTGACTTATAAAAACAGCAGTCTCATATGGACCCCATGGAGGGAACTGGCCTCCCAAGTAATGACCCACAAGAGAAGCTCCAAAGTCCCTGACAGCAGGACTGACAGAAGCAGATCTTCTCATCTATGTCTACTGTTGTCCGCTATATGGCTTCCAGGTTTACCTGTCTTCTGAATCACCCTGGGCGTCCTTGTGTATTTCCAGCCCTATCCTATGTGGACTGAATATCCAGGGATGAAGCCCAGAAACCTGAATTTTAAAACAGTACCCCAACGTCATTCTGACATAATTCTTGCCCCAAGTCTGAAAAACCAGACTCATTGTTCCTTTGGCAAGCGGAATTTCGAGATGTACACTTTCCAAGATGTCCCTAGGCAAGAAAATCCAAGGGAATTCTCTGTTCACAGGCCACCTGATGTCTTCCTGTTAAGTCTCAACAGTTGCAGGAAGAGAGACACTATCACACCTACTACGTGCTAGTTTTCTGGGCAGGTGGGAAGAACGAATTTTCAAAACCCCACTCTGGGTGGATTTTCTGGGTACCATTTTTTCTTTCTTGGGAAGTTCAGGACTAAGATGTTTAGGCAACAGAAGCTTCTCCAATGAGCAGACAGCAGAACCCGAGAGAACTCTCTCCCTTTACAACAAGGGAGGTCTTGGATTAGGAGGAAGGCAGTGGCAAAAGTCACCAAGGAGAAGCTATGGAATATAACTGCAGGCTCTGGCTTGTTTTAGAACAAGATGGCATGGCAGCCAGGACAAACCATGATTTGGCACTCCAAACCATGAGCGTAGTTACCTGCTCCTGAATTTTTTCTCTGTCAACTTTCTATATTGTTCTATTTCTTATGAGCATGCATGACTTTTCTTCCAAAATTGACTTGATTTTTTTCAATCAAAGATTGCTCATTTTGGCCTGGGGGTGTGGGCCTATATTCCCAGCCCTTGGGTGTGCCGAAGAAGAGACTCACTTGAGGCCAGGAGCTTGAGATCAGCCTGGGAAACATATGGGGACCCCGACTCTACAAAATAAAAACATTAGCTGGGTGTGCTGGCAAACCCAGGGAGGCTGAGGCGGGAGGATTCCAGCTTGGGAGAAAGAGTGAGATGCTGTCTCAAAAAAACAAAGCAACTCCCCACCTCCCAGGACCCCCCCCAAAAAAAACATTGCTCGCTGCATTAAAAATGCTAGACTTGCTACTTCTAAAAATGAAGCCCACCTATACAGTCTCTGCTCCAACTCTAAGATGACCCAGCAGAACGAAGCCAGCTCCCTCCTCCTTGCCAAAGGGAAGGTGGTTACACTCTACTCCCTGGGCCGAGGGAACTATTCCAGAGAGGGCACACTCCTGGCCCCCGGGATCTCACCTCCCTCCCTCTGAAATTCTCATCTTTCGGGTCTACTTTGCCATGCTCTAGAACCAAGTTTACATAAAGTAGGTTTCGCCTACCTCAACTTCCAGTAATGAGAAAAATATCGCTCGCTTTTCTTTTTCAGGTCTTATCTCCCGCAGTGATCGCAAATGAGTTTAACAGACGTTCTCGTGCCCAAGGAAAATCTCAACCCTAGCTAAAATATCCTGATGGCCAGCAGCCCCTTGCATTCCAGGTTAATGACTACTACCATCATGATAAATTCCAGTCTGCCCTGGAAGAGTAAGAACCCACTCCAGAGCTGTCTGGCACTCCATGAGGGGAGCTAGCTGTCCCCATCACCCAGCAAGCTCTGACACAGCAGGACCGTGGCTGCACTGGCTGCCCAGGGTGGACCAAAAAACACAGCACAGGAACCCTGCCCTCCTCTTAGTTAGGAAGACAGGGCCTTCACATGGAAGCAATGAGGGAACCATACAATGGGCTTAGTCTTGTTCACTGATAACCACAGATAAATCACATACAGGAGCGATCAAGACAATGCCACTCTGTAACAAAGCCATCGTGTGCGATCACGGGAAGGAATGAACAGCAGGCCGACCTGGAATTCAGGTCACCAAAGCCAATGTCATTAGGGAAGGGACAGCGTGTGGCGAGGTGGAGTCTGGAAGGAAGCAGGAGCACACCAAGTGTGGGAAGAGGGGGGATTCAGAGACCGCTGGATGAAGGGACCGACAGAAGTTGGGGTGTCCTGACCAGGGGAGGTCAGAGGCAGAAGGCCTTGAGAATGACACAGGAAAGCCTACATGTGGTATGTGAGTGACAAGGAAGAACTGTAACTTTCCTGGAAGTGAAATTCCGAGACAATGGTGTTCTTGGAAGATGGAGCTGATTCCAGGGGGCAGGGTAAGCTGGATGGGGAAGTTGCCAGCAGGACATTCTCCACCAGATTCCTGTCCTGGGATTGTGGCCACCCACCACTTAGTTTCAAAAACCTTACTTGCAAACGGATGTGAGGCCCTCCCTCTGACAATCTTCTTGAGGCTGTGGCTCCCAGGTTCCCTCTCCCCAGCTTTACCAGTGAGCAGATGGGCTCAGACCCGGTCGTACCTGCTCCCCAATTACCCGAATACATGGTCTCCTCCCCGAGGACATTCCCTCACCACCTGGGTTCACTGAGCCCCTCAGGGACTGTGTTGGGCCTGCCTGTTGAAATCACCCTTCCTTGTCACCCTCCCTGTCTCCCCAGTCTGGTGTTCCAACATCTGCCCTTTTTAATTTACTTGTATTTTTGAGTTGGGGTCTCCTTCTGCCATTCAGGCTAAATAAAGTACAGTGGCATGACCACAGCTCACCACAGCCTCAACCTCCTGGCTCAGGTGATCCATCCTCCTCAGCCTCCCGAGCAGCTGGGACTACAGGCGTATGCCACCGTGCCCAGCCAATTTTTTGAATTTTGTAGAGATGAGGTCTCACTATGTTGCCTAGGCTGGTCTCGAACCCCTGGGCTCAAGTGACCCTCTTTCTTCAGCCTCCAAAAGTGCTGGGATGGCAGGTATGAACTTCCGTGCCCAGCCACTTGGTCTTTTTTAATAGCTTTGCTGAGGTATGTCTGAGGTACCAAAAAAACGGACATATTTGATATACACAATTCGAACCAGGCGCAGTGGCTCATGTCTATAATCCTAGCACTCCAAAAGGCTGAGGCAGGAGGATTACTTGAACCCAGGAGTTCCAGACTAGCCTAGGCAACATAGCAAGATCTCGTTTCAAGAAAAAAACAAAAAAATCAGCCAGGTGTGATGGTGTGTGCCCAGAGTCCCAGTTACTTGGAAGGCTGAGGTGGGAGGATCTCCTAAGCCCAGGAGGTTGAGGCCAGGGTGAGCCATGATTGTGCCACTGTACTCTAGCTTGAGTGATAGAGTGAAACCTCAACTCAAAAAAATATATATACACACACACAATTTGATGAGTTTGGATATGTGCACATACTCATGATACCGTCATCACAATCAGGGTAATAAACATCTCCATCATCTTCCTTGTGTACCTTTGCATGTGTGTTAAGAAAACTTAACGGCCGGATGCAGTGTCTCAAGCCTATAACCCCAGCACCTCGGGAGGCCGAGGTGAGGGGATTGCCTGAGCCCAAGGGTTAGAGACCAGCCCGGGCAACTTGGCGAAGTCTCATCTCGAAAATACATCAAAAGATTAGCCGGGCATGGTGGCACACGCCTATAATTCCAGCTCCTTGGAAGGCTGAGGCAGAAAGATCGCCGGAGCCCAGCAGGTCGATGCTGGGGTGGCTGTGAGCGTGCCACGACACTGTAGCTTGGGCAACTTAGTGAGACTCCAACTCGGGGAAAAAAAAAAATTAAGGATACCTGCATAATGAACACTTGTATACCTAACCCTGAATTGTATCCACATCTTTAAAATAAAGAAGAAAAAAAAAAGAAAACTTAACATGAGATCTATTTCCTTAACAAAAGTTCAAGTACATAACACTGTACTGTTAGCTACAGGCATTATGCTGTACAGCAGATATGTAGAACTTACCCTGCATAACTGTAACTTCACATCCACTGAACAACCACGTGCCACCTCCTTCTCCCTGTTCCCTGGCAACCATCGTTCTACGTTCTGCTTCTGTAAGTCTGATTATTTGAGGTTTCTCATACTAGTAGAATCCTATTTGTCCTTCTGTGACTGACTTATTTCACTTAGTATGACGTCATCCGGTTCCATCTGTGTTGCCCCAAATGGTAGTTTCATTGTTGTTGTTTTGTTTTGTTTGATTTGGAGTCTCACTCTGTCGCCCAGGCCAGAGGGCAGTGGTATGCTCCCGGCCACGGCAGCCTTGACCTGCTGGGCTCCAGTGCTCCTCCCGCCCCAGCCTTCCAAGTAGCCGGAACTACAGGTGCGCGCTACCACGCCCGGCTAATTTTTGATTTATTGTAGAGACGAGGTCTTGCCAAGTTGCCCGGGCTGGGCCAGAACCTGCAGGCTCAGGCAATCCACTCGCCTTGGCCTCCCAAAGTGCTGGGATGACAGGCTGAGCCACCGAGCCTGGCCACAAATGGCAGTTTTATCTTAAAGTGGCATGTTCCAGATTTGGGCACAGTGGCTCTCGCCTATAATCTCAGCACTTTGGGAGGCTGAGGTAGGAGGATCGCATTAGGCCAGGAGTTCAAGACCAGTTCGGTCAACATAGCGAAACCCTCTATCCGCCTCCACCCCAAAAGACTGAATAATATTCCCACATTTTGTTCATCCGGTCCTCTGTCGATGGACACTTCGACTGGTTCCATAACTTGGCTACTGTATATAGTGCTGCAATTAGCGAGGGGGTACAGATATCTCTTTGACATACTGATTTTAATTTTTAAAATATATACCCCATTCTTTAATTTGTAATGTTCTGAGAAACCTCCAAGCTGTTTTCCATGGTGGCTGCACCCAAACACATGCTCTTGGGAGCTTGGTTGCTGGAAGTAGCCAGGAGAAAAGGTGGGGGACGGGCCAGTGCATGCAGGTACAGAACGGGGTAAAGGTAAGTACCTAGCTGAAAACCTTAGCCGAAGAAACTGGATAAACTGCAAACAAAAAGTAAAAATAGAAACACGTGCACCAACGCTGCCAAACATCTAAAACCATAAAACACAGTCACACCACAAAACACTATCATCTTTTGTGGAGAATGGGCATTCTGCTTAATCAGATGCCCTGCTTAACTGAGAGGTGGCCAAGAGAAAATCATGCCAATGGCATTGGGAAAGATCACCGCCTTCGTTTTGAGTGTGCTCCGGGATTTGTATCCAGCGCCTTCCCTTCTACTGGGTAACTGGATCTCACATGACAGGCAGTGAAACAGCCATCATTCCCATCCCGCTTCTAGAAGCCACACCCAACAGTGGGGTCTGATTGGACTTAGCACCATCAGCTCCGGGGTGCCTGAGAAGGTGGAGCAGGGCCACTGAGCATTCCATGCTACTGAGCTACAACTTTGCCCCACAATCCTCACCGTGTCTGCCCAGGCCCAGTCAGGGCCTCTCCTTATTCTGGACCTGTCCCCTCATCCCCTATGAGGCCTGAAGCTCTTCTTGGAACCCCAGGGCACTTGGTCCATTCCTGCTCTCCAGTCCAGAGAAACAGACTCTGCTCCCAGTCTGCTCATGCCTACAAAGCGAGACCATCGCCACCTAAGACTTCGGCTGCAGAGTGCCAGGTCCAGACTGGACCTTGTAAATAACAATCACACCTAGCACTGGAGTCCAAATACTTGGGCTCTGGGGCCCAGCCCTGTAGTTAAATCACTACCCCTCACCCAAGGCCTAGCAGACAGATGATTCAAGAGGCAGATGTGCCCGAAGGCGAAGGGACAGTTTAACAGAACTGATAAGAGTTCAAAACTCCTGACCCAAGTTTTTTTTTTGTTTTTTTTGTTGAGTTGGAGTCTCACTCTGTCGCCCAGACTGGAGTGCAGTAGCACGCTCCTGGCCACTGCAGCCTCGACCTGCTGGGCTCCGGTGATCCTTCCACTCAGCCTTCCAAGTAGTTGGAACTATAGGTGCATGCTACCACACCTGGCTAATTTTTTGATTTATTGTAGAGATGAGTCTCTCCAAGTTGCCCAGGTGGGTCTTGAACCCTCGGGCTCAGGCATTCCACTCACCTAGGCCTCCCAAAGTGCAGGATTACAGGCTGAGCTATGGAGCCTGGCTCCTGACCAAGTTTTTAAGCACATGTTCTATAAAACGGCTCTGCATTTGGTTGTGGTGGTAGTTACACAAATTTCTACATGGGATAAAACTGCACACAACTGTGTACACGCACACACGAGGCATGAAAAATGGTAAGACCTGAAGGTCTGTAGTGTATTTAACAGTCATGTGCTAATGACAATGCCCTAGTTTTGATACATAAATGTCAACAACGGAGGAAGCTGGGGGAACGAGTTCCCTGGACTCTTACAAACTATTTTTGCAACTACCTGAGTCTATGATTATTTTAAAATAAAAGTTAAAACAAAAACAAAGCTCTACAAACCTGAATGTTTACAACCAGATCATTTTCACACCCTCCGGGGCCTATGACCTGGCACCATAAACGTTTATCCAGACCATTGTGAACTGGTGGCCCAAGCCCATCTCCACCCAGCCCTGACATCTCTCCGACACAGGCCACGAGGGTGCTGGCGCCGGGTATGCACATTTTCAGAGTGTCAGAAGGTCGTGTTTCAGTGCACGTGGTTCTGGAAGGAGTAGGTGGTTATTTTGGCAGAAGCTCCTCTTGGTCCCACTCACTTGAGACTGAGTGGACAGAGGCAGGGACCAGCTTTCCTAAGTAGGACTCAACGGAACTGAAGGGTAGATTTAAGGCTAGGCTAAAACACCTACCTCACCATAGGCAACCTAGCAAGGTGCTGTCTCTACAAAAAACTTACAAATTAGCCAGGCCTGGTAGCACATGTCTGTAGTCCCAGTTACTCA
The DNA here is from genome assembly GCF_000164805.1 of Carlito syrichta. NCBI lineage: Eukaryota > Metazoa > Chordata > Mammalia > Primates > Tarsiidae > Carlito > Carlito syrichta. Next base: position 38,122 of record NW_007251423.1, on the reverse strand, counting down.
GGAGGCTGAGGCAGAAGGACTGCCTGAGCCCAGGAGGTCAAGGCTGCAGTGAGTTATAATAATGCCACTGGCCGGGCTCGGTGGCTCAGTCTGTAATCCCGCGCCTTTGGGAGGCTGAGGTGAGTGGACTGACTGAGCCCGCGGGTTCGAGACCCGCCTGGGCAGCGAGATCTCATCTCTACAATAAATCAAAAAATCAGCCGGGCATGGTAGCGCACGCCTGTAGTTCTGGCTACTTGGAAGGCTGAGGCGGAAGGATCGCCGGAGCCCAGCAGGTCGAGGCTGCGGCGGCCGGGAGCAGCCACTGCACTCCAGTCTGGGCGACAGGGTGAGACTCCAACTCAAAATAAAAAAATCATGCCACTGTGTTCCAGCCTGGGCAACACAGTGAAACTCTATCTCTAAAACAAAACCAAACAAAAAACCCACAAACAAATACATAAAAATAAAACATTGACCTGATCTTTGACATCTTTGAAAACAAGGCAAACCCTAGTCCACATGAGTGCACACATGTATGTATACACACATGCACATATATAATAGCTTACCCCCAAGGAGCCAAAAAGAAGAACTATAAATATTAGCTAAACCAAGTGATTGTCAAGACTGCGTTCTAGAATAATCTCCATTTATAGGATTTACTCATTGGGCATAGGAAGCAGTTGTTACAAACACAAACCAAGGGCTCTCAGCCTCTTCGGCGCCACAGATCTCTCCTTGGAAGCCCAGGGAAGCCACAGGTCCTCCTCACAGTGGTATTAAATGCATACGTTAAATACATAAGCACTGCAAAGGAAACCAATTACAGTAAAACGCAGGAGTCAAAATATTTTAAACTGTTCACCATGGTAATATTTAATGAATACGACCTCATGGCAAATCTCACAACCACCTTAACTTTGAAGGAGTGATAAGGATAACAGTATTTCAAGGTATCAACAATGACTCTACATGTCATACAAAGTCAACTCTGCGATTTCTATGGGTGATCATCGCAGGTTTGTTGCCTGCAATCATAATAGAAGGAAATGCAAAATTCCAGTTCATAAAAATAAACTAATTTTTTTTTTCTATTCAGTTTTTTGGACTTCCCTTCGCCCCCACCTCTCATTCTGTCTGAGTGTAGACTCAGGTTGAAAAGCTCTGGATTCAGTAGTGAATGCTCTGGGAACCCAACTGGGCTTCCTCTCCCACTCTTGCCATTCCCTCACTTATTCATTGGTGATAACACATGTACAGTCCAAAGCACCATCATCTATCCAGAGAGGTTCACTCATCAGATCCAACTGACGTCTAACTCCCAGCCCTGGACTCCAACCTTCATGGACAATGTGGGGGATGCATGCTCACAGTTCACCTTTCAGCCTCTTAGCTGCTCCTGCCACTGTGGAAAAATTATATCCACCTCAGGGGGAGTCTGAACACAAACCACAGTCCCCCAAGTGTCCCCAGAGGCCAGGAAACAAATGTCAGTCAGTGGGCAGGTTCATGCTGAATGCTGATAAGCAACCAACCCAGGGTTCCATGCTTTGAGCAATCTGGGGGTAGGATGGGAGTAAAGAAAAAAACAAGCTAGGCGTGGTGGCTCATACCTGGAATCCCAGCACCGGGGGATGCCTAGGCAGAGAACTGCCTGAGCCCAGGAGTATGAGCAGTCTAGACAGCATATCAAGCCATCATCTCTACGATAAATCAAAAAAATTCTGGGCTGGGTGAATCCTATAACCCAGCACTTTGGGAGGCCGAGGTGAGAAGACTGCCTGAGCCCATGGGTTCGAGACCAACCTGGGCAACTTGGTGAGACCTCATCTCTACAATAGATCAAGAAAAATTAGCTGGGCAGGGTAGTGCATGCCTGTAGTTCCTTTCAAGTATAGAAGGCTGAGTGGATTGCCTGAGTCCGGGAGGTTGAAGCTTACAGTGAGCTGTGATCATGCCACTGCCCTCCAGCCTGGGCAACAAAGTGAGACTCTGACTT
>NW_007251423.1:25212-36121 GCF_000164805.1 Carlito syrichta | reverse complement strand
AAAGCCGGGCTCGGTGGCTCAGCCTGTAATCCCATGACTTTGGGAGGCTGAGGTGAGTGGATTGCCCTCGCCCGCAGGTTCGAGACCCGCCTGGGCAGTGAGACCTCATCTCTACAATAAATCAAAAACTCAGCTGGGCGTGGTGGCGCATGCCTGTAATTCCAGCTACTCGGAAGGCTGAGGCGGAAGGATCGCCGGAGCCCAGCAGGTCGAGGCTGCGGTGGCTGGAAGCAGCCACTGCACTCCAGTCTGGGCAACCGAGGGAGACTCCAACCCCAAAAAAAAAAAGTAGCCAGGTGTGTTGGCGTGTGTCTGCAGTCGCAGTCCCAGCTACTCAGAAAGCTGAGACAGAAGGACTGCCTGAGTCCAGGAGGTTGAGGCTTTGGTGAGCTGAGATGGTGCCACTGCACTCCAGCCTGGGCAACAGAGTGAGATGCTGACTCAAAAAGAAAAAAAAATATATATATATGGCTATATGCACTAAAGGCTGCAGCCAAGGGGGCTGGTTTGGATGGTATTTGTAGTGGGTTGAACTGTATCACCTCCCTCCCAGAAAAAGATCTGCTGGAGTCCTAACCCTCAGTATACCCAACTTGACCTTGTTTAGAGAAAGGGTCTTACAGAGAGAATCAAGTTAAATGAGGTCATCAGAGTAGGCCGTAATCCAACTGGACTGGTGTCTCATAAAAATGGGAACTTCAAACACAAACACACAAAGAGGGAAGACCAGGTGAAGACACGGAGAAGGTGGCCACCTACAAGCCAAGGGCAGACCCCTTGGAAGGACCCAACCCTGCTGACACCTTCATCTCACACTTCCAGCCTCCAGAAGTGTGAGTCAATTTCTCTTGTCTGAGCCACCTAGTCTGTGGCACTTTGTTATGGCAGCCCTGGCAAACACATACAATAAAAGAACGTTCAAAATCCAATGTATAGTCTGAAAAAAGATCTTACTTTAGAACCGTCACGCCCTGTCTGCTTATGTTTGCCATTAATCGATTTGAATGAGGTTCTTGTCTCTGGGCAGAAGGGACGGCCTCCTACATGCCAGGAGCTCAAAGATGACCCAGAATCCAGTGCCCGGACCTGGAGAAGTAGGTAGATCTGCTGGACGACAGGACTGGACAGTGAAGGTGCTTAGGGAAGCCGGGGATGAATGGTTGGCAACTCGACCACCAGTCTGTGGTCTAATGGGGAAGCCATTACCTCCCCAGGCAGGGATCTTTCTAATCCCTTCATTCAAATATTTAGTGAGGAGCTTGAGACTAGAGCAGTGGTTTGCAAACTTGGCTGCATATGAGAAGCCCCGAGGAGCTTTTAGAAAATTCCAGCAAAGCCTAATTCCCACCCCAGACTAGCTGAATCAAAATCTTTGGGGGTAGAGCTGGGCATGAGTATTTTTGAAAAGCTCCCCAGGTGAATCTAACATACAGCCAGGGTTGAGAGCCACTGAACCTGATGATCTTTGAGGATCTCTCCTCCGAATGCAGCGGGAGTGCATTTTGTGTTTATCTTCGTGGTTCTGAAGAGCGTGCTCCAGAAACTGCATGGGTGTCTGGTTTCCTAAATGTTCTGCCTTTACTGGGTAGGCGTGGATGAGTGATTCTGATGAACAGTGGGGGATGTTGGCAAAAGGGGAGTGAAATATGCCCTTTCGTTCTTTCATTAAAACCTCAATTCGGGAAGCTTGGATCATAAAGGTCCTATGTGCCAGAAGCTCAAAGATGAACCAGAGTCAGATACCCAGACTTCCAGAAGTTCAGTTTCATTCCAGAAACAAGTCAACAGCAGCTAACAAAACTGGGAGTACTACAACTGACTTACATATAGAGGCACGTGGGGCAGAGGGTCAGGCTAACACCCTCAAGGCAACGGAAGATAACTCCAGAGATTATTATCTTCAAGGAGAAACAGTGTCTTCCATGAGAAAGAAAGAGCTTGACCCATGATGGACTGAAATGATTTTGTCAGTTAGAAACAGAGGAGATACATCTCCAGAGACAGAACGTTGAGGAACCACTGCTCAAGTGAAGCTGGTATTTAGTGAGAAGTCACTTGTTTTGGACAAGGCAGTGCCTGACCTTCCAGCTAGGGCTGGTTTTCACCCGAATCCGTAGAGCAACCTGGGCTCCCACTGCCACCACTATAACAGTGCACCAACTTTTAAAAAGGAGTTCTTCTGGAATCTCTATCCTGATCCATTGGTCTACATGCCTGTTCTTGTACCAGTACCAGGCTGTTTTGATTATTGTAGCTTCATAATAAAGGCTAAAGTCTGGGAGTGTGATGCTTCCTGCTTTTTTGTTTGTTTGTTTTGTTTGCTTTTTGCTGAGGATTGTTTTGGCTATTCATGGTCATTTATGTTTCCATATGAATTCCTGTATTGTCATTTCCAGGTCTGAGAAGAATGCTGCTGGTAATTTAATGGGTATTGCATTAAATCTGTAGAATGCCTTGGGTAGGATGGATAGCTTAACAATGTTGATTCTTCCAGTCTATGAGCATGGAATACATTTCCATTTGTGTCATTTTTTATTTCTCTGAGCAGTGTATTGTAGCTTTTGTTGTAAAGGTCTCTGACTTCTCGGGTTAGGAAGATGCAAAGGTATTTCGTGTGTGTGTGTGTGTGTGTCTCTACTGTGAAAGGGACTGTGCTTTTTAGTTGGGTTTCTTTTTGTTTATTGTTGGTGTATAGGAATGCGACTGACTTTTGTACATTTATTTATACCCTGAGACTTTGCCAAAGTCCTTTATTAGTGCAAGGAGGTTTTTGACAGATTCTGTTGGGTTTTCAAGGCATAGAAGGAATCATGTCAACTGCAAACATCAACCTTTCAACCAACTAATCTTCAACAAAAGCCTTCACCATCAACCACTGGGGAGAGGAGAACCTATTCAGTAAATGGTGCTGGGAAAACTGGATGACCACAAGCAGAAGTTTGAGACAGGACCCCTACCTACCACTATACACAAAAGTCAACTCTAAATGAATCGAAGACCTAAACGTAAAACCTCAAACTATAAGAATCTTAGAAAATGCAGGAGATATCCTTATAGAAATTGGAACTGGCAACCAATTCCTGATCAAAACCCAAGTGTCCATGACATAAGAGATAAGATAGACAAGTGGGACCTCATCAAACTAACAAGCTTGTGCAAAGCCAAAGAAACCATTGAGAGAACAGGGAGACAGCCTACAGACTGGGAAAAAATATTTGCCAACTGTATATCTGACAAAGGCCTAACATTTAGGATCTACAAGGAACTCAAATGTGCCAAAAAGAAAAAAAACAAACAGCTCCATTACAAAGTGGCAAAGGACATGAATAGACACTTCTGAAAAGAAGACATACGAGCAGCCAACAGACACATGAAAAAATGCTCAGTCTCACTAGTTATCAAGAAATGCAAATTAACCGCTGGGCTCGGTGGCTCAGCCTGTAATCCCGTGCTTCGGGAGGCTGAGGTGAGTGGATTGCCCATGGGTGAGACCCCCCTGGCCAACTTGGCAAGACCTCATCTCCACAATAAATAAAAAAATTAGCCGGGCGTGGTAGTGCGCGCCTGTAGTTCCAGTTACTTAGAAGGCTGAGGCGGAAGGATCGCCAGAGCCCAGCAGGTTGAGGCTATGGTGGCTGGGAGCGGCCACTGCACTCCATTCTGGGTGACAAAGTGAGACTCCAACTCAAAAAAAAAATAAAAAAGAAATGCAAATTAAAACCACTCTGAGATACCACCTAACTCCAGTCAGGATGGCCATCAGCAACAGCTCAAAAAATAACAGATGCTGGAGAGGATGTGGCGAAAGGTAACACTTCTACACTATTGGTGGGAGTACAAACTAGTACAGCCTCTGTGGAAAACAGTGTGGCAATTCCTAAAAGATCTAAAAATCAACCTTCCATACGACCCCGCAATCCCCCTACTGGGAATATACCTGGAAGAACTCAAATCACTCTATGAAAAAGATACCTTCGGCCGGGCTCGGTGGCTCAGCCTGTAATCCCGCGCCTTTGGGAGGCTGAGGTGGAGTGGATTGCCTAAGCCCGCGGGTTCGAGACCCGCCTGGGCAGCGAGACCTCATCTCTACAATAAAGCAAAAAAATGAGCCGGGCATGGTAGCGCGCGCCTGTAGTTCTAACTACTTGAAGGCTGAGGCAGAAGGATCGCTGGAGCCCAGCAGGTCGAGGCTGCAGTGGCCGGGAGCAGCCACTGCACTCCAGTCTGGGCGACAGAGTGAGACTCCGACTCAAAAAAAAAAAAAAAAGAAAAGGACACCTTCACATGCATGTTTATTGCAGCATTATTCACAATAGCAAAAACATGGAACCAACTGTGCTGCCCATCAAAAGAGGATTGGATAAAAAAATGTGGCACATATACATGATGGACTATTACACAGCCATAAAGAAGGACAAAATTAGCCGGGCTCAGTGGCTCAGCCTGTAATCCCATGCTTTGGGAGGCCAGGGTGAGTGGACTGCCTGAGGCCGTGGGTTCGAGACCCGCCTGGGCAACTTGGCGAGACCTCATCTCTACACTAAATCAAAAAATTAACTGGGCGTGGTAGTGCGCGCCTGTAGTTCCAGCTACTTGGAAGGCTGAGGCGGAAGGATCACCAGAGCCCAGCAGGTCGAGGCTGCAGTGGCCAGGAGCAACCACTGCACTCCAGTCTGGGCGACAGAGTGAGACTCCAACTCAAAAAAAAAAAAAAGGACAAAATTATAAACTTCACAGCAACTTGGATGGACTTAGAGGCTATCATACTGACTGATCTATCACAGTAACAAAGAACCAGGTATCACATGTTCTCACTCCTAGGCAGACTTTGAACAACTATTGTAATACTATAAGAAAGGGATTGGCGGCCGGGCTTGGTGGTTCAGCCTGTAATCCCAGCACTTTGGAAGACTGAGATGAGTGGACTGCCTGAGCCTGCGGGTTCGAGACCAGCCCGGGCAACTTGGTGAGACCTCATCTCTACAATACATCAAAAAATTAGCCAGGCGTGGTAGTACACATCTGTAGTTCCAGCTAGTTGGAAGGCTAAGGCGGAAGGATCGCCACAGCCCAGCAAGTCGACGCCGGGGTGGCCGTGAGCGTGCCACTGCACTTAGGCTGGGCAACAGAGCGAGACTCCAAATCAAAAAAAAAAAAAAAAGGATTGGCAGTAATGGGAAACTGCCCGGGGAGGGTGGAGACGGGATTGGTAATGGAAAACTTCCGGGGGGTGCAAATCTCATCAACAAGGGTACCTGCATAATGAACACTTGCATACCTAACCCTGAATTGTATACCACATATTTTTAAAAATTTTTAAAAATAATAAATATACAAACAAATAAATTAAAGGAGCTCTTAATATTCCAGGGCCCCAACACAGATGTCAGGCACATACCCTTTAAAAAACAAAAAACAAAAATGGGCCCCAGGGAATTCTGAGGGCCACAAATGCTCAACCTTTGGGGGACCTCAGGGCTTTGATCTCCAAACCTCTTTTCTGAGGGCAGACCACCAGGCATGTGGCCCAACACCAGGCTCACCTTGCTAGGCCTGCCTAATCAGGCTCTCGGCTTCTCGCCTCCTGTGTGCAACTGTCCCCTGGCTCCTACCCTCGGCTCCGGTTGACCACCACAAGCCTCTGAGCTCTCCCTCCAAGGACCCAGCCAGGCCCAGCCCCTCCCTTCCAGCCCTGGCTTCTGCCTTCAGGTCAGGGTCCTGGCATCAACCTGGCCAAGTGGATGCACCCAGGGTGCATGCCCGCCATGAGTTAATCACCACAATCCCTCAACCCACAACGTGGAAAATCAATCTTGCCCTTTCACCATGGACGAAATCTACACAAAGGTACAAACAGGCACTTCTATGCACCACGCGCTTCACGTGTCAGCCGGCTCCCCAGGCTGAAGACCCACTCCACAGGGGCGTATTCATCTTCTGCCAGCAGAAAGCCATCCCTGCCTCTGAAGCCAACCCTTCCCATCCCAGGAGCAGGGGAAGTCCTCAGCAGGACAGATTTGAGCTCCAGGGAAAAAACCAGCCTTGCTAGCACCAGGGCACCTCCCACAGCTCACAGCTCAGAACCCAGCTTCTCTCCTCCATAGAAACAACCAACTTTCACACTGACTTCTGTTCCCCTCTAGCAAAAACAGATCACATCAAGTTCTGGTGCCAAAAACCAAGAAAGCAAATCACACTTTATAAACATTATTGGCTGGGCTCGGTGGCTCAGTCTGTCATCCCAGCACTTTGGGAGGCCAAAGCGAGTGGATTGCCTGAGACTGCAGGTTCGAGCCCTACCAGGCAACTTGGCGAGACCTCGTCTCTACAATAAATCAAAAATTAACCAGGCGTGGTAGTGCACACCTGTAATTCCAGCTACTTGGAAGGCTGAGACAGAAGGATTGCCTGAGCCCAGCAAGTTGAAGCTGTGGTGGCCGTGAGTGTGCCACTGCACTCCAGTCTAGGTGACAGAGTGCGACTCCATTCAATAAGTAAATAAATAAATTATTTTAAATAAATGTTATTTACCTTTAAAAGTATCCTAAGGTCATTCATGTCTTCAAGCCACCAGATAATCTGAAATTTTACTGTGAAATGGGCAACGGCAAGTTATCCTGAAGACTCTGGAGTCAAGGCTCAATTAAACAAGAACAATCTGGTCCGTGAGTTGAAGCTGTTACAGCAATCAGGATTTTTCTGAGGACAAGGCGAACAGTAAACTCTTAGCTCTAGGGATGTTGGCATATTCCCAGAAGCCAGCCCACTAGGGCATATACACACCCATGGGCCAATGGACCATGGTCCTGATTCTCTCACACAGGCAGGGGTGACCGACAGACGCAATGGCTGTCCCTTGTCTTCTACCAACGAAACAGGGGCTGTCCCTTGTCTTCCACAGATGAAACAGGATAGCGACCAATTCACTGTCGTGCCAAGACTTCAAAAATAAAGGACCGGCTCAACACCACTGTCAAGTTTCCTGTGCCCTTGGTCCAACTCATCCTTCCCCCTGGGGCAATCTCCAGCTTAGGGGGATGACTGCAGACGGCATTCCCTTAAACGTCAACACGCCGCTTCTTCCCATAACATAACTTTGAAGCAATGGGCTCAGAGAAGCCCTCTGCATACAAGGATGGAACAGATTTAGAATACTACATACTGCAGACACGGTCACGGGGCAGACAGAAGGTGACGGGCGAGTGGCTGGTCTGTCTGAAGGAGGGGCCGGCCTCCTGCGGTCAATGTCAGAGCTGAGCAGGGTGGGTGGTCAGAGTAGAGGGAAAAGGAAGACGGAGGCTTTCCGGAGAGCAGAGGTGACTTTCACATCTTGATCCTGCCCCAGTAGGTACCAAGGACATTTCTCAGAAGACGCACACAACGTGGCCAACAAATCTTTGGGTAGGGTGTTGGTGAACGGAACAGTGGTTGCTGGGGGAGGAGGGGTGAGAGGCGTGACCCCAAGGGGCAGCACAGGGGTTTTTTCAGGAATGGGGGGCTGTAGTGGTGGTTACATGGATCTAGACATCTGTTCAAACTCATCAAAAAACTCACCTTTTCTGGGTGTTCATTTTTAAATTTTTTGAAAGGAAAAAAAGCCTTTTGGTAGAGGGAGCAAAGCGCCGGCTGAGATGGGACCTGGCGCCACCTCCTCCCATGTGACCATGTTCCCCAGGATGCCTGTGGAGACCCAGCAAAGTGGGCCCCCAAGAGTCAGCACTGCTCCCCTCGGGCTGGCAGCTCTGAGCCCCAAAGAACCGCCAAGCGGCCATCTGTCAGAGCAACACTGTCTGCCACACAACGGCAGCCACAGAGACGCTCAGGGAGAAAGCCGGGCCCCTATACAGCAGAAGAAGGCGGGCCAAGAGGGACTGGTGAGACGGCGAAGGAAACTGGCAAGGACGCAGGACATCAGACCAGGCCTGCCGCGAGGGGGCTTACCGACAAGCCCGATGGTGCACGATCTCCCTAAGCCACACTGGATTCAGGCTTCCCAGGGCCCTGGGCCAAGCAAACCTGAGTGTGATCTTGAATTTCTTGCGTCTCCCTCTCAGACAGGCCAAGGGCCTAGACCCTAAGCAGGACAGAGGGCAGGCACTGAGACGGAAAGCAGGGGGAAGTCCAAACCTATTTCCCTTCACACCCCACTCAGATATTCCCAAGTGCACGCAGCCAATACATGCCCTTCCTGGTTCTTTCCAAAGAAGAGATCACTGGGCATGCAGACAACAGCCACAATGTAAGGACTGAAGACAAGCCAGAGGGATGGGCGTCTGCCTCACCGGACCCTGAGCCACCAACGGCCAGACCTGCGGAGGCTGCAGGGGGAACAGGAGGACGGGTGGAGGCCGGGCTCCCAGGGTGGTGAGTGGTCTGCCCAGGGAGCCTGGGGAATCAGGGCAGCACCAGGAGGAGAGCCCAGGATCTGGGGGGGCCTGGGAAGCCTAGGAAAGGCTGGCTGGACTGGAAGAAGCCGCAGATGCTGCAGGAAGCATTTCCTGTGGAGCACCAGTCTCTCTCGTTCCAGGAATCCCCTCTCCCTGAAGCTGGAGCCTGTTGCTATTTATTGATATAAGGCGGAACCCCACCTTCCAGGAGCTGCAGAGCCCGCCTCTGCCACAAAGGCTGATTGTGCTTCCACATCCTGGCAGCCAACTTGGAGACGCAACTCACCCGAGGGAAGACAATTTGTACCAGAGATGGAAGCGCAGGCAGATTTAAAGACACATTCTTGGTGACAAAGATCTTTGTTGGGATGGAGTGCAACCTTCAAAGGAAAGACAGAAAGCATGGGGGGGTGGATTCAGGCCCATCATGGGACCAGAAGGCCCTCCGGCAGATGAGTGCGGCCACTGGGTCTGGACCACCTCCGAGGGCCAGACTTTGCCCCAGGCCTGATTGAGAGGCATAATTAGCATGCTGTGTCACTCAATTATCCACTTACAGGGAGAAATAACAACATTGTCTTAAAGCAGGACCTGTGGGTGAAAGATACCTCCATAATAGAAAACCCCATAATTTTTTTCCAAAAGAGAAATTTTAGCATGCTCTCCTTCCCCTCCCCTCCAAAAAACAAATCTAGTCTAAGCTATAGCAATTTTGGTAATTCAGACATGATGGCCAGGTTCCATGGCTCAGCCTGTAATCCCACGCCTTGGGAGGCTGAGGAGAGTGGATTGCCTCAGCCCGTGGGTTTGAGACCCGCCTGGGCAATTTGGTGAGACTTCATCTCTACAATAAATCAAAAAATCAGCCGGGCATGGTAGCGCGCGCCTGTAGTTCCAGCTACTTGGAAGGCTGAGGCGGAAGGCTCGCTGGAGCCCAGCAGGTGGAGGCTGCGGTGGCCGGGAGTGGCCACTGCACTCCAGTCTGGGCGACAGAGTGAGACTCCAACTCAAAAAAAAAAAAAAAAAAGATGATTTTTCTTAGGACTTGAATGTGGGCTTTTTTCTTTTTTTCTTTCTTTTTATTTTTTTTTGAGTTGGAGTCTCACTCAGTCACCCAGACTGGAGGGCAGTGGCCGCTCCCGGTTACCACAGCCTCGACTTGCTGTGCTCTGGCGATCCTTCCGCCTCAGCCATTCAGTAGCTGGAACTACAGGCGGCATTTTTCTTTTTTTGAGTTGGAGTCTCACTCTGTCACCCAGGCTGGAGTGCAGCGGCCCAATCACAACTCACCATAGCCTCAACCTCCTGGGCTCCGGGGATCCTTCCGCCTCGGCCTCCCGAGTAGCTGGGACTACAGGCATGTGCCATCATATCCAGCTTATTTTTATTTATTTACTTATTTTTATCTCTTGGTGAGGTCTCACTATGTTGCCTAGGCTGGATTCTCCCATCTCAACCTCCCAAAGCGCTGGGATTGCAGACGTGAGACATTGCACCCAGCCCCATGTGGGCTTCCTTTCTACCCAAAAAGTTTGGTCAGAAATTATTTTTAAGCCAGCTCATGTCCCCCCATGACAAAATCTCATAAGCACTAAAACAGCCCATGGGAGTTTGCACCTCCAAGCGCTGGCCGGGTTTCAGTCATGCGCATGGTCTCCTTGACACCAGACCCAAAAGCAGACAGGGCTGCAAAAGGGGCCTTCCAAAGTGCTGTGCCAATGGGAACAGAAAGCGAAATAAAGTCGCTTACCAGCTGGTCCTGGGGCATTAGCCATAGGAGCCAGAGCGGGAGTCCTGGACTAGGCTGAGGGGTCTCTCGGTGGATGCTGAGGGCTATGCACCCTGTTTCCTGCCAGCTCTCCCGGCTCTCGCCCCACCTTCTGCCCACTCACCTGCCCTTTTGCCACCTTCCCGGGAGCAACTCTGCACCCTCCCTCCTTGTCAGGGAACACCTGCTTTCCTCTGTCCTGCATGCGGCCTTCTGAGCGCCCAGGCCCTCTCCATCTCAGAAGGCACCTCTGAAAGCCATGCCCCCTGTCCGCACAAATGATGAATGACTGCCATGCATTGCCCCTCCCTTCCCACTAACCCCAAGACCTCCCCCTGAGCAGGGAAGGAGGGAGAAGACACGAAGGCAGGAAAGCCAGTGAGGGACCCTCCCACCCTGCCCCCCCGGGCCTTCTCCTGGGTCCAGGGAGGCTGAGGACCTACCGACTTTCCTGCTCTTCACCCAGAGGCCCCCTCAGCTCAAAAACCCAAAACCCTGTGGGTTCTACAGCTCAAGCCTCATTGTTCAGACATTAGAGGCCATTTCCAAATGGAAGCCTCGGGAGCAACTCCTGGAAGGAACCTCATGGACCCTAGTGCAGCATCTTCGCCCGCATAGACCTCGGCTCTTAGGCCCACACAGTTGTCAGCATGGCCCCAGGGGAGGCAGTGTCACATGGCAGAGGCTGGGTACACCTGGGTTTTTCTTTTTTTTTTTGAGTTGGAGTCTCACTCTGTCACCCGGACTGGAGTGC
>NW_007251423.1:24136-24787 GCF_000164805.1 Carlito syrichta | reverse complement strand
TCCGACCCGCGGGCTCAGGCAATCCACTCACCTCAGCCTCCCAAAGGCGCGGGATTACAGGCTGAGCCACCGAGCCCGGCTCACCTGGGTTTTTCTAAGCCAGTTCCTGGCTCCTGAGTTGCTGACTGGCCTCAGGCAAAGGATCTTGACCTCTCTGAGCCCTGACTCTTGAGGAAAGCAAGAATAACCTGCCCCCACCTGCAGGTTGTTCTGAGGATTAAGGAAGTAGTGTATTCATACAAAGACTCCTCTGGGAGGTGAACACTCAAAGAATGAAATTGTTTCACGGTGAAGAAAAGTATTGCTCAGGAGACAAGAAGCCGGTCCCAGCCCTGCTATGCTTCTCACTAGCTTTGTGAAAGTCGGAACTCTTCACTTCTCTAGGCTTCAGTTTCCTCAACCATAACTACAATTCAAACAGCGACTGTAAATAAATACACGCTGTATAGGCCGGGTTTGGTGGCTAAGCCTGTCACCCCAGCACTTTGAGAGGCCGAGGCAAGTAGACTGCCTTGGCTTAGCCTGCGGATTCGAGATCCGCCTGGGCAACTTGGCGAGACCTTGTCTCTACAATAAAAATAAAAAAAAAAAAAAAAATTAGCCGGGTATGGTAGGGCGCACCTGTAATTCCGACTACTTGGAAGGCTGGGG
>NW_007251423.1:19868-23979 GCF_000164805.1 Carlito syrichta | reverse complement strand
TATATATATTTTTTTTTTTTTTTTTTTAAATATTTATGTGTGCATCTTAATACGTGTGAATACACACCAATTTCTCAACCTCGGCTCGTGGGCATTTGGGGCCAGGTAACTCTACCCCAAATGAGCTACGCTGTGCCTTGTAAGATGTAGGCTGCATCCCTGACCTCCACCTACTAGATGCTAGTCACGTGGTCCCTCTCCCCTCACCCAATTCCAACCACCAAAAACATCTCCAGACGTTGCCAAATGTCTCCTGGGGGCGGGGGATAAAACCGCCCCCATCAAGAACTACTTGGGACGCACATTCCTGCACGCGCACACAAACGCAGACGACGATGATGCAAACGGTGAGACGGTGAAGAAAGAGGAAAGCTGCGGAGAGCAGAGGAACGAGATTTCCGCATCGAGGGCCCTGGAAATGTGCTCATGGAAACTCTGGAGGGAGCGAGGCGACAAACATACACAGGACTCTTGAGCTTCTTTACGTCTGTGAAACGGTTACTATGCTCGTAAAGACTGCCTGCAGACTTAATTTGGCATATACATAGAGTCCCATTTAGTGTGTAAACCCGCCCCAGAGCTCCCCACGTCTGGTCTGGCCTGGTCAAGAATGTGCTGGGAACTCGGTCGGGGGGGAGGAGAACACAGGAGGATTCTGTGTGCTCCCTCCCCGAGCCCACGCCTCGAGCGCACTGGAGGAAGAGGAAGCGGATCGGGCCCAGGCGGCAGGGCGTGCTGGGGTGGCAGGCCGCACTGGGCATTCCTGAGGAAGAGGGCATTCTGCCGAGTGTGCGATTCCCTTTGGCTTAGTCGATTTGGCTAAACGGCTCAATGTCCTATTTTCCTTGTTCAGCAGAGCTGACGGCTTGGTGACATGAGACCACGCGTACACATCTACCCACTTTGCTAACTTAAGTAAAAATGGGCAGCGACCATAAAGATGGAACACAGAAGTTCAAAAGAAGGACTGGCCAAGTAAAGAAAGTGGACTGTCGGCTTTAAAGAGAAATCTGTTTCCCCGAGTGTTTAAAAACCAGAACCCTGAACTCCCTTTCTACCTCATTATGACTCTTTAACATTTGTTTTTAATTGATTCAAGATCATAATCTTCACTGAGGGACCACATATGAGCCAAACTTGAACTTGAAAACCAAACTGGGCCTTTTGTTCTGCCTGTGTTAATTAGCGTGTGCAAAAGAGCATCTGATTTCTCCCCTCCCCCAGCATTCCAAAACACTGGTTCCTATTTATTTAACAACATTAAAAAGGGGTGCAGATGGGCCTGGTGGGAAATGGGCCCTGAAATAGGTATCGGGAAATTAAGGTTCTGATCCTGGCTGATTCTCTGTGCCACTGAGACAAGCTCTTTCAAGCACCTGAGCCCAGGGGTTCAAGACCAACCTGGGCAACTTGGCAAAAACCTCATCTCTACAATAAATCAAAAACGTAGCTGGACATGGTGGTGCAAGCCTTTAGTTCCAGCTACTTGGAAGGCTGAGGTGGAAGGATCACCTAAGCCCAGTCCAGCAGACTGAGGCTGTGGTGGCCATGAGAGTGCCACTGTACTCCAGCCTGGGCAACAGAGTGAGACTCTGACTCCAAAAAAAAGGAAAAGAAATGCTGAGAATACCAGAGGAAAGGAACAAAACTGACTTCTCCAGCAAGCTTAGGATCCAAAGTAGATAAGCTTATGTGAGATCATTATTAGGCCACATACTTACCACAGTGAAATATGCCTGGCCGAGCATGGTGGTTGAAGCCTATAATCTCAGCACTTTGGGAGGCTGAGGCGAGAAGATTGCCTAGCCTCAGGGTTCGAGACCAGCCTAGTACATGGTGAAACCTCGTCTCTACAATAAAAATCAAAAAATTAGCCAGGCGGGAGAGGGCGCACCTGTAGTTCTGGCTCCTTGGAAGGCTGAGGCGGAAAGATCTTGAGAGCCCAGCAAGTCGATGTTGGGGTGGCCGTGAGCGTGCCAATGCACTCTGGCCTGGGTGACAGAGTGAGACTCCAACTCAAAAAAAAACAAACAACAAAAAAAGCAAAAACAAAAGAAATACGCTGAAGTACAGAGGGTTGATAATTTACAGTAGAGAATCAAACCTAAGGCTGGGAGGCAGGGAAGCATGACATGAGACTTGTGCGTGGGGTGGGTGGAGCCGAGTATTCCAAACACAAGGAAAGCCTTTGGTCAAATGAGCCCAAGGAATCCTGCATAATACACTTCCTTCTAAGAGATTCACAGTGTGAAAGGCCTGAGAAGCCCTGTAGAAATGAAACCCAGTGTGTTCTACCTATTACTATCCCAAAGATGCCACTCTGGAAAGCGCTGATAGAGGCACTATTGTTCTCAAGGCCTATAAGAAACTTCAGTATAAGACAAAAGCTCTTGTTCGGAGAACTGGAAAACTATCATGTATCCTCTCAGAACAGCCAAAGTACCTTGGGGTTGCTAATGTAATTCTCAAGTCTTTTCCTTGGCATGGGCCTATAAAACCATTTGGCCTCCACAACTGCTCACTGACTCCCAGTTATCACAGATGAAGGAGAGGCCATAGACACAAACCAGCAGGCCAGACTCAAACATCTACCCCCAGCGCGGACTTCTCTGCTTTATTTATTTTTCAAGGACGCACAGACTCCATGCTGCGAGGAGTTGAGAAAACGTTCATAAAAAAGCAAAACAAAAAGGACTACCAACGATCAACCTATCAAAAATTACACAGGGAAAGATACCAGATGTGAACAATGATGTCCCTTGTCAACCTAAAAATGTCTAGGAGTAAGACAGGTTTTTGCTGTTTATTTTGTTACACGCTATGCATCAAAAAGAGGGAAATATAAATAAACAATAACAGATATTCACATATGTGCAGAAAGAAAGCAGACTTTATGAGCAAGACACTGTGTTTGGGACAACAGCGATTGAAAGGGAAGCATGCCGGGCTCGGTGGCTCAGCCTGTAATCCCGCGCCTTTGGGAGGCTGAGGTGAGTGGATTGCCTGAGCCCGTGGGTTCGAGACCCGCCTGGGCAGCGAGACCTCATCTCTACAATAAATCAAAAAATCAGCCAGGCGAGGTAGCGCATGCCTGTAATTCCGGCTACTTGGAAGGCTGAGGCGGAAAGATCGCTGGAGCCCTGCAGGTCGAGGCTGCAGTGGCCGGGAGCGGCCACTGCACTCCAGTCTGGGCGACAGAGTGAGACTCCAACTCAAAAAAAAAAAGAAAGGGAAAACATGACAGCCAGGGTCCTTCAGAATACAGATCTAAAAAAACAGCAATTCGGGATGGGCTCAGAGGCTCAGCCTGTCATCCCAGCACTTTGGGAGGCCAAGGCAAGGGGGCTGCCGGAGCCCGCAGGTTCGAGACCAGCCCGGGCATCTTGGTGAGACCTTGTCTCTACAATAAATACAAAAAATCAGCCAAGTGTGGTAGCACGCACCTATAGTTCCAGCTATTTGGAAGGCTGAGGCAGAAGGATCACCAGAGCCCAGCCCAGCAGGTCGACGCTAGGGTGGCTGTGTGAATGTGCCTGGAGACAGAGTAAGACGCCCACTCAAAAACAAACCAAAAAACCCCAAAATAAAAATAAAAACAGCAACCCTAAATTAAATATAAGTGTGCACCCCAGGAATGGTGCAGTTAGTTATAGGGTTAGTAAGACTCCTAAAACCCAGGACCACTAAAACATTCACCTTAACAAAGGCCTTACCATATGCCAGGCACTGATCTACATGTTTGCGTACAACCTTATTTAATCTCTGCAACCAAGAGGCAGGTCCTAGTAAAATGTCAAAATATGGGCTCAGCTTCGATGTTCAATGGAAATCCAGTGGATATCCAGCTTTGGCTTCAAGCTTCAGAGGGCCTGAACTTCTGACTGATCAATGATTGTGTGATCACCCAGGTGACCAACATAGCTAATGCGTGTAGCAATGTGAGAAAGGAGAAAAATGAAGCATGCTTTTTGGATCTGTGGTCATTATCTGAGCATGCCCTTTCAAAAACAGGTAAGAAGTCGGGCTCGGTGGCTCAGTCTGTAATTCTGCGCCTTTGGGAGGCTGAGGTGAGTGGATTGCCTGAGCCCGCGGGTTCGAGACCCGCCTGGGC
>NW_007251423.1:9061-19107 GCF_000164805.1 Carlito syrichta | reverse complement strand
ACTGGGCTCCGGCGATCCTTCCGCCTCAGCCTTCTGAGTAGCCGGAATTACAGGCGCGCACCCCCACGCCCGGATAATTTTTTATTTATTTATTGTAGAGACCAGGTCTCACCAAGTTGCCTGGGTGGGTCTCGAACCCACGGACTCAAGCAACCCACTCACCTCAGCCTCCCAAAGTCCTGGAATTACAGGCTGAGCCACCGAGCCCAGTTTCTTTTTATAACAAATAAGTGCTTGTTCAATGTTTAAATTGCACTCATAACATTAAACAGTGTAACATTTAGTAGCTTCATTTGCACCCTTAGTGTTCAGACTGTGGTCTCTAAATAACATTTTCTACTAAAAGGAGCCAAGAGTTCCTTCTAGCAATGGTCAGCTCCTGGGCAGGGACAAGAAATGTACGATATGGACCCAGACCACACTGCTATCTGAGTAAGCAGAGAAGTATCCAGGACCACCAGGATTGTGTCAAAAGGACCCAGGAGCCAACCTCAAGAGGTTCCAGATGGCTAAAGATGGGACAACTTGAGCATCAATAAAGATAATTTGCAAACGGATTGACAGGCATTAAGTAGGTTTAAATGCATTTCATGGCTGGGGTGGTGGCTCAAGCCTATGATCCCAGCACTTTGGGAGGCCAAGGTGAGAGAATTGTCTGAGCTCACAGGTTCGAGACCAGCCTGGGCAACTTGGGAGACCTCATCTCTACAATAAATCAAAAACTTAGCCGGGCGTGGTGGCACGTGCCTGTAGTTCCAGCTACTTGGAAGGCTGAAGCAGAAGAATCGCCTGAGCCCTGCAGGTTGAGGCTGCAGTGGACGTGAGTGTGCCATTGCACTCCAGCCTGGGCGACAGTGAGGCTCCAACTCAAAACAAAAAATAAAAATAAATGCATTTCATAATTTTTTAAAAAAACTTCATTGGTCACCTTTTCAGGGTAATATGAAGCCAACTGAAAACTGGCACAAAAAAAAAAAAGGGAAAGAAACAAGCATTTAAACTGCTTTTCCTGTGTGATCTATAGCAGGTGTCAGCAAATTTTCTGTAAAGGGCCAGATACAGCTCTGTGGGTCACATTTGGCTCCAAATCGCAACTAGTCAAGTGGGAGCCTTGTACAGACCTAAACAATACACAAATACATGATCGTGGGTGTGTTTTAATAAAACTTTATTTACAAAATTAAGTGGCAGGTTGGATTTAGCCTATAGATCTTAGTTTGCTGATCCCTGATTTAAAGTAACTAAACAGTTCATATGAGCTCATTACTCTTTCTCAAAATATTGCAGCTGAAGCCAGGCACAGTGGTTCACACATGTAATCCCAGTATTTTAAGAGGCAGAGGTGGGAGGATCACTTGAGCTCAGGAGTTGGAGGCTTGGTGAGCCATGATTGTGCCAATGTACTCTGGCCACAGCAACAGAATGAGAATGTGACTCAAAAAAAAAAAGAAAGAAAGAAAATTACAAGTCGGGTACAGTGGCTCAAGCCTGTAAGTCCAGCACTTTGGGGGGCCGAGGTGAGAGGATTGCCCAAGCTCACGAGTTTGAGACCAGCCAGGACAACTTGGAGAGATCGCATCTCTACAATAAAATAAAATAAAAATAAAATAAATTAGCCACGCCTGGTAGCACGCGCCTGTAGTTCTGGCTACTTGGAAGACTGAGGCGGAAGGATCGCTGGAGGCTAGCAGGTCGACACTGGGGTGGCCATAAGCATGCCGCTGCTCTCTAGCCTAGGAGACAGAGTGAGACCTCAACTCAAAAAAAAAGAGAGAGAGAGAGGAGGATAGAGAGAACACTCTGAAACTTGATCAAAATTCTAAATCTTGCAATTCTCAAGAACTACAGGGGACAGAGAAATACATTAAAAGACATCATGGAGTTGCACTTAACAAAATCCAGACTGCGACAAATGCCACAGGACTCATCATGATTGAAAACCTAATTAGGAAGTTACTCACATCCCATGAAGGACACAGAACAGAATGTCAACTTTGCTGTCTCAACATTTCATAAGGAAAATACCTCCAAAATGGCGTATTTTAATTTCTTGGTAAATTATCTTTGACCCAGACATAACAAGACAGTAAAAATTACAAAGAAAAGAAATTTCTTTTAAACAGGAGACCTCCACCTTATTTAGTATTGACAAATATGTTCTATAGTGTCACACGGTCTTGAGAAACTTAAGACATCTGGCGATCGCCATAGTAGTAACTGTCTCTGTCAAGAATCATCAATGGCTACTAAAACCAGGCTTGATAAGAAAGAGTATCGGCCAGGCGTGGTGGCTCATACCTATAATCCCAGCACTTTGGGAGGCTGAGATGAGAAGATTGCCTGAGCCCGCAGGTTTGAGACAAGCCTGGGCAACATGGTGAGACCTCGTCTCTACGATAAATCAAAAAAAATTAGCCGGGCGTGGCAGCACAGGCCTGTAGTTCCGGCTACTTGGAAGACTAAGGCGGAAGGATCACTGATGCCCAGCAGGTCAACGCTGGGCTGGCTGTGAGCATGCCACTGCACTCCAGCCTGGGTGATGGAGTGTGACTCCAACTCAAAAAAAGAAAAAAAGAAAGAGTATTTACATTTACATAGTTTCAAACTATCTCTACAAGATACTTATTGATTACAAAGAAGAAAGATAGTAACTTTCTTTGAGAAATCTGGCAGAAATGATTTTAACCAAGAGGTCAAAATTAATATCACTGTCAAGGGGGGAAAAAAAAAATCAATGGTGCTCCTGAGAACTGAGTAGTGTTCCTGCCCAAAATGTACACTCTAAGTCTACACACAAGGAGGCGTCAGAAAAAACAAAGTCAAGGTCCTTTTACAAAACGAGTAACTCGTCATCCTCAAAAGAGTCAAGAACAAGAGGAAGACGGGCTGAAGAACTGTTCTAGACTAAAGGGGTCTAAGAGAAAACCAAGTGTAACATGTGATCTTGGACTCATCCATAACAAATAAACAAAAAAATTTCCTAAGTTTTCCTTTGCCAGGAAAGACATCAGTGAGACAGCTGGCAAAACATGAGACAGATAGTACTAGCTCTGTGTCAATTCTCTGATTTTAGTAATTACACTGGGGTGCACGTCCTTGTTTTTAGAACACATCTTGTTCCTTCACCTTATTTAGCATTCACCAATGCATCATAGATGTGAGAGAAGCAATCTAGCAACTTGAGAAATTATGCTCCCCTAAGCAAAGGAGCATCGTGCCTGCAACTCACTCTCAAATAGCTCAGAAAAGAGTTAACAGAGGTCAGGCGTGGTGGCTCATGCCTGCCTGAGTCCACAGGTTTGAGACCAGCCTGGGCAACTTCACAAGACATCATCTCTACAATAAATCAAAAAATTAGCTGGAGGTGGGGGCACATGCCTGCAGTCCCAGTTACTTGGAAGGCTGAGGCGGAAGGATCACCTGAGCCCAACAGGTTGAGGCTACAGCAACCATGAGCATAACACTGCCCCTCCAACCTGGGCAACAGAGTGAGACTCCTACTCAAAAAAAAAAGTTACAGAAGAGTTTTTTGTACTATTTTGCATCTTTTCTGTGTCTGAAATTGTTCCAAAATTTAAAAATAAAATTTATAAATATTACTTTTATATAGTATATGGCCTGGGTGTACTCCACATATACATTTTAACTTATATATAAAGAACACACACACACACACACACTATATATATATATACACACATCACCCTGTTGATAGCTGTTTGACTATGAACTCACAGAAGCAGGCAGTTACGTTTAAGTGATACGTCTTTGCAAAGGTACCTGACAACCATGCAAATTCAAAACCTGCACTAAATACTAAAGCTGATATACTAATAACTTTTGTTTATTTTATTTTATTTTATTTTTTTTTGAGTAGGAGTCTCATTCCCTTGCCTAGCCTGGAGTGCAGTGACACGCTCACGGGCACCGCAGCCTTGACCTGCTGGGCTCCAGCAATCCTTCTGCCTCAGCCTTCCAAGTAGCCGGGACCACAAGCACACACTACCACACCCAGCTAGTTTTTGATTTATTGTAGAGATGAGGTCTTGCCAAGTTGCCCGGGCGGGTCTCGAACTCATGGGCTCAGGCAATCCACTCGCCTCAGCCTCCCAAAGCGCTGGGATGACAGGCTGAGCCACCGAGCCTGGCCTTGTTTATGCATTTCTAACTTCTCCCTTAGCTATATCATTTAGTCATTCCCCATGAAAATATTTTAAAATACTACAAGAAAATACCTACCTATTAAAATACTGGTTAAAATGTTTAGCCACCGCCAGGGTCGGTGGCTCAGCCTGTAATCCCGCGCCTTTGGAAGGCTGAGGTGAGTGGATTGCCTGAGCCCGCGGGTTCGACCCGCCTGGGCAGCGAGACCTCATCTCTACAATAAATCAAAAAATCAGCTGGGCGTGGTAGCGCATGCCTGTAGTTCCGGCTACTTGGAAGGCTGAGGCGGAAGGATCACCAGAGCCCAGCAGGTCGAGTGGCTGGGAGCGGCCACTGCACTCCAGTCTGGGCGACAGAGTGAGACTCCAACTCAAAAAAATAAAATAAAAATGTTTAGCCACCAAATACCTTATTAAGGATGTAATAATACTGTGAAAATTTCAAAGCAAAGACCATTTCTCAGTTCTTTTTATATCTATCCTACAGAGCCATTCTATGATGGCAATATTTCACTTTAGCCATGAACAAATCCTGATTTTAAAACACGATCCATTCAGCCCCAACGTTAATCCATTGCTCCTCAAAGTACTATCATTAATCTCATTTGGGGGGAGAGGGCCCAGGAACACAGAGCCAGTCTGTGACCAGGCTGGGAGTCAAGGCTAGGCCAGAACCCAAGTTCCAGACTCCCTAGTCTCACTGCCTCCCCAAGGGACAAGGGGAGGCAAGTTCTCCATCCCTCAAACCTTGGGCTTCTCTCCACCCAGGTTCCTCTCCTCTCTTTCCAGGCCGTCTGAGGAACGGTTTATTAAGAGGCTCTCCCAGACACAGGCTCTCACCACCCCAGCCCCTTTTTGCACTTCTCCTTAGGACAGTCTAAGAACATTCTTGTAAAAACGATCCATCTCCCACACTGAGGCTTCAGCACCCGTGTCTTGCTCTCCCTGACAAACAACAAAAAAGCGTATGTTGTCAAGAAGAACAAGGTGTTTTCATCTCTCATATAATCTCGTACTCCCAATATACTGCTACGATGGTTTTCCCTCCCCTGTGTATCCCAGCTAGAAAAAAATTTAAATACATAATAAAATCAATAAGTAAAAACAATAAATGGTCCCTGACTTATGATGGCTCAATTTAAGATTTTTTTACTTTACAAGGGGTTTATGGGGTATTAAATGCATCTCCGACTTACAATATATTCAACTTATGATGGATTTATTGGGATGTAAGCCTATTGTAAGATGAGAGCATCTTCATATCCAATGTGTGTATATAATAACACTCACATGTATACAGCAAAGCGGGGCTGGCCAGAACTAGGAAGCAGGCAACAGAATAAGTCAACAGAAGCACACAATTATTACATATGATATCTAAGGAACCCAGTTTACCTCAAACTATCAGAAGAGAAACAGGGAATTTGGAGGGGAAAAACAAATCAAATGGAGCTTCAGAGCACAGAAAAGCAAAAATTAAAACAGCAAGCCGGGCGCAGTGACTCACACATGTAATCCCAGCACTTTGGAAAGTAAAGGAAAGAGGACTGCCTGAGCCCAGAGGTTTGAGACCAGCCTGGGTAACTTGGTGAGACTGCGTCTCTACAATAAACCAAAAACTTAGCTGGGTGTGGTGGCACACGCCTGTAGTTTCAGTTACTTGGAAGGAGCCCCTGAGGCCAGCAGGTTGAGGCTGCGGTGGCCGTGAATGTGCCCCTGCACTCCAACTTGGGCAACAGAGTAAGACTCTGACTCATAAATAAATAAATACATACATACACACATTTAAAAAACAGCAATTGCCAGGCTCGGTGGCTCAGCCTGTAATCCCGCGCCTTTGGGAGGCTGAGGTGAGTGGATTGCCTGAGCCCGCGGGTTCGAGACCCGCCTGGGCAGCGAGACCTCATCTCTACAATAAATCAAAAAATCAGCTGTGTGTGGTAGCGCACACCTATAATTCCAGCTACTCGGAAGGCTGAGGCGGAAGGACAGCCGGAGCCCAGCAGGTTGAGGCTGCGGTGGCCGGGAGCGGCAACTGCACTCCAGTCTGGGTGACAGAGTAAGACTCCAACTCAAAAGAAAAGAAAAGAAAAGAAAAGAAAATAATGTATGCAGCCAGCTTGGTGGCTCAGCCTGTCATTCCAGCACTTTAGGAGGCCGAGGCGAGTGGATTGCCTGAGCCTGCAGGGTCGAGACCCACCCGTGCAACTTGGTGAGACTTCATCTCTACAATAAATAAAAAATTAGCCGGGCATGGTAGCTCACGCCTATAGTTCCAGCTCCTTGGAAGGCTGAGGCGGAAGGATCGCCAGAGCCTAGCAGGTCAAGGCTGCAGTGGCCGTGAGCGTGCCACTGCCCTCCAGTCTGGGCAACAGAGTGAGACTCCACCTCAAAAAAAAAAAGAAAATATTGTATGCAGAGATGTTACCTGTCTTTTACTTGTACACACCATTTCTTTCAATCTTGCTCCAAATGGCATTTCCACTTCATTTGGCAGTCAATTTGCAGTAAAGGGAAACTGCAGCCTCATGGCACCAGACCCTGACAGCTGGAAGGCTGACTCTACACCTCCTGGAGGGGTTACTCTAGGCCCCAGGCTTAGTCTTCAAGTCTCTGCTTCCTCCAGAATAAAACAGAGGTTATCACTTCAAATGCGCAAGAGCTCAGTGTAGACACAGTGTGTGGCATAGTGCCCTGGAACGACACTAAAGGTGTCTACAGGGCTGGGTTTTGTTTTTTGAGTTGGAGTTTCACTCTGTTGCCCAGACTGGAGTGCAGTGGCACGCTCACAGCCACTGTAGCCTCGACCAGCTGGGCTCCAGCGATCCTTCAGCCTCAGCCTTCCAAGCAGCCGGAACTATAGTTGTGCACCATCATGCCCAGCTAGTTTTTGATTTATTGTAGAGACGAGGTCTCACCAAGCTGCCCAGGCTGGTCTCAAACCTGCGGGCTCAGGCAATCCACTCTCCTCGGCCTCCCAAAGTGCTGAGATGACAGGCTGAGCCACCGAGCCAGGCCAAGGGCTGCTTTTTAACATGTTTAAATATCCATGCTGTCAACATTCAACAAATAAAGCACTTATTACGGGTAAGGTGTCACATTTTGCATAAAGAAGTATTTTGAGGTGCATCTCTGAAGCTCTGGTCCAGGTGGACACCTCGGAGGGGTAGAAAAAAAAAGGAAAAAGCTCTAGCAAGTGTGGCTGAGCCCTCGTCCTGTTTCTTTCACTCACAACTGCTGGCTCAGGGGAGGCCAACAATCCCCTCTCCCAGCTGGTGTGACTCCCCTGTGGGGTGGGCTAAACAGTTCCTCCCAGCTCAGAGAGCTAGAAGACACCCAGGCGGGGGTCCTGGGTAAGAATCTCAAGGAGGAGCACCCAACCATCCCTAGAGGGCACGGCTTACAAATCCAGCTGATTTTAGTGATCCTGATATACTCTTTTTTGGAATTTAGGGCGGGGAGTGCAGTGCCAAACACCAGAACGCTGCGCTGGCAACAACTCTGGACTTGTCGGTCGACCGCGTTCATACCACTCATTCCGGCTTCTTTTGCTTTTCTCTTCATCAGTCAGACCCATCTGTTTCTGAATCACAGTTACCATCTCTCGTATTTACACCTTTCTGTTTTCCCCACGTATCCTCCACAGACATTCCTACAGATACTGGCCCCATTTGCTTCGGGAGGTCTAAGATATTTATCTCACTAAGCAGTAGAGCCTTACAACAGCCAGGTATCCAGAAGGGCTCAGCCAGGACCCCAAGTGCCTCCCCCCCAGCTTCTATCAACCTTATTCAGAAGCTTCTCTTTTTGATTTTTCCACCACACTATTATTTTCAGAAAGAACCACCTGGAAGATAATTTGGGAACTGAAGGGGGAAAAAAGTACAGATTTTTACCATTTCTCATTTCTAATTTCATACCATCTTACACACACACACACACAGAGCAAAGGGAGGAAAGGGGGGAGGGAGGGAGGTAAATAGGAAATAAGACTAAGACTTCCATAATTTCCCCAATAATTGTGCAAATGTTTAGTATGTATTTATTTAATAGTCAATTTACTACACTGAAATAGTCTTTTATAGATGATCAGGACAGACTTTTCATTTTTAGAGAGCTTAAAGAAAGCAACCCATTTATAACATATAAAACGAGCCATAAGGGGTCGGGCGCGGTGGCTTAGCCTGTAATCCCAGCACGTTGGGAGGCTGAGGCGAGAGGACTGCTCGAGTCAGGCTGGGCAATGTGGTGAGACCTCATCTCCACAATAAATCACAAAAACCAGCCAGGCGTGGTGGTGTGCATCTGTAGTTCCAGCTCCTTGGAAAGGCTGAGGCAGAGAAGGATCACCTGGGCCCAGCTGGTCGAGGCTGTGGTGGCTGGGAGCATGCCACTGCACTCCAGCCTGGGCGACAAGAGTGAGACTTCAACTCAAAAAAAAAAAAAGAAGAAAAAAAGAAAAAGAGCCATAAGGAAACAATATTTGCACACTTGGTTCACCAGCACTTGGTTTGTTAACCAAACTATGTTGCAATCCAAACTGCAGAAAAAGCGCCCTGCGTCCTTCCACACCAAAAATGCACTTGTGCATTCTCCAGAACCTCACCAACTTCAACAAGGAAAAACAGTCCCCAACCTCCAAACAGGTCAAATATTAGCAGGTAACCACCTTTTCTTTTCCTGGGGTGGCCCCCAAAGGTCATTAACTCCTCTGGAGCTCAGCACAGGGTGAGCAAATTCAACCACAGCCTTCACTCACCTCTGTGACTGTTTATTCAGGAAAGTGCACTCCCAGGTCCAATTTGTAAAGCTGGGACAAATCCGCTTCCCCTCCACCCCAACCCGGTGCTCACACCAGGATTTCTGAGCTGGAAAACAAAGGTCAGCTGCCCTCCTTCTCTGGAGGGGAGGAGGAGCTAGTTATATCAGGCATGAGAGGAAAGTCACAAGAGTAGAATGGCAAGACCCAGACTTTGGACTCACAACCAAGTTCAAATCTTGGTGCTGTCGATTCCCCATAGCGCAAACCTGCACAGGACACTTGACCTCTACAAGTTTGTTTGCACAGCAGCAAAATTGGAACAAAAAGTGTCTATCTCCCAGCAGGTCAGAAGCTTTGAAAAATACCAAGGTGGTAGCAGCCGTTGCCAAGTGCTTTCCAAGTGGGGACCCTTCAAGAACAGCCATTTTGTCACATACCTGTCAGCACTGAAAAGTCTTATTGAGGCCAGGCTCTGTGGCTCAGCCTGTCATCCCAACACTTTGGGAGGCCGAGGCCAGTGGATTCCCCGAGCCCGCAGGTTCAAGACCCGCCCAGGCAACTTGGTGAGACCTCGTCTCTACAATAAATAAAAAATTAGCCAGGTGTGGTAGCACGCGCCTGTAGTTCCGGTTACTTCGAATGCTGAGGCCGAAGGATCACTGGAGCCCAGCAGGTCAAGGCTGCGGTGGTCGGGAGCGTGCCATTGCACTCCAGTCTGGGCGACAGAGTGAGACTCTAACTCGAAAAAAAAAAGTCTTATTGAGACAAAATCGTCAGCAGACTCTGAACATTTTTCATAACACTTTAAGAAAGGGAATGGCAGTAGTGGGACACTGCCAGGGGAGGGGGGGAACACACATATATCAGTAAGGGGACCCAAACTTTACCTGTATGATGATGACCACTTATACACCTAATCCTGAATCATACATCTTTTTTTTTTTTTGAGTCAGAGTCTCACTCTGTCGCCCAGACTGGAGTGCAGTGGCCACCACAGCCTCGACCTACTGGGCTAAGGTCATCCTTCTGCCTCAGCCTTCCGAGTAGCTGGAACTACAGGTGCACGCTACCACGCCCGGCTGATTTTTAATTTATTGTAGAGATGAGGTCTCGCCAAGTTG
>NW_007251423.1:924-9041 GCF_000164805.1 Carlito syrichta | reverse complement strand
TAAGTTTTGGAAGTATAAGGTGCTTGTATCTATAATGGATCTTTTTACTCGTAACCTTGGAACACAAATTTATATTTACCCCATCTCTATCAAAAATTATGGATGTAGGGGTCAGATGTTGTGGCTCACACCTGTAATTCCAGCACATCACGAGCTGAGGCAGGAGGATAAGGTCATCCTTGGAGTTCAGACCATCGAGTAGCAACATAGACACACGCACGTTACCAAAAAAAATAAAAATAAAAAATTAGGGTAGAGATGAGGTCTCGCCAAGGTAGTCAAGCGGGTCTGGAACCCTCAGGCTCGGGCAATTCACTCACCTCAGCCTCCCAAGGCACGGGATTACAGGCTGAGCCACCGAGCCCGGCTGTACCCATCTTTAAAATAAAAAACAAGGGGGGGGGGAGACAAAATCATCATGTTAATTTGATGAGCCAAAAATGATTCTTGTACTAATTAGCAGTTTTTGACTCTCGGGGAGGTTGAACACAGCTCCGCTTATTGGTAGCCATTTATAAAGTTTGTTCTTTTGTGGATTTTTATGCTTACTTTCTACAATTAGGGTGAACACTTGGAGCCTTGTCCGCCTCTTGAATAGAAATTAAAACAGCTTTCCAAAAATGCTGTAACAGTTTGGGAACATGAGTGTGAGTTCATTTCCTGGCCTGAGGACCCCGGGTAACTAGAGTTATCCCCCTTGACTGTTTCCACCAAAACCCTTAGCAAAGGGCCATGCTTAGGAAAACATTTTTATGATTTTATTTTCCAACTTCGAAGTGCACTTCCCAGTTAAATGTTCACCTTCCCATGAAAATCTGTAGATAAGCACACAACAAAAAGGAAAGGTTCAGGATTCTGAAATTTATTTGAGAACCAGGTAACTGACAGCTGCGGTAACTCAGAGCATCTCGACATCTTGCGAATCTTAGGAAGAAACTGTCGAGTGCCCAGAGTTGTTCCCTACATACAGTACACAGGAAAAGGTCAGTTCCCCTTCACACCCTCTTGTGTTCCCTTTATTCCTGAATGCCAAGGTCTTGGAAACTGCATTTACTTTATTGTTCACTAAATCCAACTGATAGTGCAAAACACAGGGCATATTAAAACCTCCTCCAAAATAGAGTCCATTAGCCAATCTGAGGCAGCTTTCGACTACATGTTCTCAAGTGACCAGTACCACCCCATCCCCAACTACTGATCATGTCCCAATATCTGCCCCCAACTGCATCCAAGTTGTATTTTTGGTTTTTTTTTTGAGTTAGAGTCTCACCCTGTTGCCCAGACGGGAGTGCAGTGGCATGCTCCTGGCCACCACAGCCTCGACCTGCTGGGTTCCGGCGATCCTTCCGCCTGTCTTCCAAGAATCCAGAACTACAGGCGCATGCTACCATGACCAGCTAATTTTTTGATTTATTATAGAGACGAGGTCTTGCCAAGTTGTCCAGGTGGGTCTCGAACCCGCGGGCTCAGGTAAGCCACGCCCCTCGGCCTCCCTAAGTGCTGGGATGACAGGCTGAGCCACCAAGCCCGGCTCAAGTTGTATTTTGACCCTCACCTCTATCCCCCTTTAAAATTAGTCAGTTTCAGACAATAAGGAGAGGAAAAATTACCCAGGTATGCCATACCTTTCAATCAATGTGAAAGTGTTTCCTTATTTAACAGGTAGCTAGAAGGTTCCCAGCATTGGGGCCTTCGGGATGGGGTAGACAGGGAGCACCTGAGGCCTCCCAGCTGCCAACAAAATTCTAGGCCTCTCACCCCAGCCAGCTTGTCCTTGGTTTTCCTGAGAATATGAAGTCATCTGGCCCTCCAGCGCACACTCCCCTCCCTCCATCTCCAACTGCACCTCTGCCTTTTCCCCATCCTCATTGTCAGAGCTCATCTATCAAATCAGGACAACACCCACCGTAGAGCACGCTCTGCCCGTGAAGGAAGAAGCCTGCCTGCTCTCGGTCTTAGCTGTCTTCCCCCGTCTTCTTTCCCCATTCATCTTCAAGCTGCCCTACTGGCCCTCCGAGCAAGCCCCCATGCCAGGCATCCTAGGTACACATTCTCCCCAGCCTGCAGCTCCTCCCTTCCATCTTCCTTCCACAGACAGCCTTCCGAAATGGGTTGTCTAGAGTCTAGTTTTCCAACACGTCAGGTTCCAGGAGGCAGTGCTGAGATGCAGAGAGAGAAGTCTGGGGGGTCTGGTTCGGGAAATTCTCAGAAGAGTAGGGTGCTGGACTCCACCCACAGGGCCGTGGCGATCCTGGAGTGCCCTGAGCAAACGTCTCTCCTCTCACCTCTACACCTCCACTTGCCTGAAGCACTTCTCTCCATGGACTCCAAAAAATTCCCAACTGCCTAATTCCAAAAGCCCTCTCGACCCCGCAGTCTTGTCCCCGTCTCTCTGCGGCATCTGACACCAGTGACCATACCTGCCATTTCTTTCCCTCCACGATGTGGCTATGCTCTCCACCTGCCTTGCCAAGTGCTCCCTCTCATCTTCCTCCAACGCT
The DNA here is from genome assembly GCF_000164805.1 of Carlito syrichta. Classification (NCBI taxonomy): domain Eukaryota; kingdom Metazoa; phylum Chordata; class Mammalia; order Primates; family Tarsiidae; genus Carlito; species Carlito syrichta. Next base: position 6,540 of record NW_007251423.1, on the reverse strand, counting down.
TCATTCCCCAAGTGCTCCGAGCACCCCCAGCCCATCTTCTTTCTGTCCCTGGCATAACCCCCTGTCAACTACCCCCTACAGGCTGGGCCTGGTGGCTCAGCCTGTAATCCCAGCACTCTGGGAGGCCGAGGCGAGTGGATCGCCTGAGCCCGCGGGTCGAGACCCACCCGGGCAACTTGGCGAGACCTCATCTCTACAATATTTAAAAAATTAGCTGGGCATGGTGGCATGTGCCTGTAGTTCCGCTTGGAACTTGGAAGGCTGAGGCGGAAGGATCGCTGGAGTCCAGCAGGTCAAGGCTGCAATGGCCAGGAGCGTGCCACTGCACTGCACTGCAGTCTGGGCGACAGAGTGAGACTCCAACTCAAAAACAAAAACAAAAAACAAACAAACAAACAAAAACTATCCCTTCCACACCCCCTCAGACCCAATGTGTCTCCAATGGCACTGGGAGCGGTGGCCAGCTTATCCAGCGAGCATCTGTCCAGCACAGAAGAGGCAGAAGCCCTCCCTAGGTTCCCAGGGCTCGGATGCCAGGTTAACTGTGACTTCAGCCGTTTTCTGTCCCCCTTTCACCCCCTCCAAGCAGGTAGAGGCAAGCACCCTGTCTCTCCCATCCTGCCCTTTCTACTCGGATACTAAGCCCCCTCACCTCACCCCTTTCTCCTAACTGTTCTAACTCCTTCCAGCTCCACCCCTTCCGACACATCATTATTTTCTAAGCACATGTAGGAGTCACGTGACTTTCCAGCATTACTTTTCCCTCACCCCCCCGCAAGATGGAGTCTCACTCTGTCACCCAGGCTGCAGTGCAGTGGCACACTCCTGGCCACCGCAGCCTCGACCTGTTGGGTGCAGGTGATTCTTCACCTCTGCCTTCCAAGTAGCTGGAACTACAAGTGTGCACCACCACACTTGGCTAGTTCTTGATTTATTGTAGAGATGAGATCTCACCACGTTGCCCAGGCTGCTCTTGAACTCTTGGACTCAGGCAATCCTCTCACCTCCTCCTCCCAAAGTACTGGGATTACAGGCATTAGACACCACGCCCAGGCCCCCAGTATAACTTTTGATGGTTCTCCGCTGCCTCTTGAATACTGGATTTCTTCCCTGGCATTCTAGGCCTCCCATACCCTGTCCCCACACCCTCCCAAGCAAACGGAGACATTTATTTATTTATTTATTTTTGAGTTGGAGTCTCGCTCTGTCACCCAGACTGGAGTGCAGTGGCCACTCCCAGCCACCACAGCCTCAACCTGCTGGGCTCCGGCTATCCTTCCGCCTCAGCCTTCCAAGTAGCTGGAACTACAGGCGCGCGCTACCACGCCCGGCTAATTTTTTGATTTATTGTAGAGTTGCCCAGGCTGGTCTCGAACCCGTGGGCTCAGGCAATTCACTCACCTCAGCCTCCCAAGGCATGGGATTACAGGCTGAGCCAGCGAGCCTGGCGCAAATGGAGCCATTTAAGCTGCACTGCCCCAAACAGCCCTGAACTTTTCCTTCCTCCACGTCTTTGCTCACCTCAAGATGGGAACGAAAGAGGATTTCCACTTTTCACTCTTAACACCTCTGTGCTATTTACATTTTTGTAATTAACAAGAGTGACCGAAATTAAAGAACACCTGGGTTTCATGGACTCATCTAAAGTTACCTCCTCTGCGGGGCATGGTGGCTCATGCCTGGGATCCCAGCACTTTGGGAGGTGGAGGAGAGGGGATTGTCTGAGTCTAGGGGTTCGAGACCAGCCTGGGCAACTTGACGGGACCTCGTTTCTCCAGTAAATCAAAAAAATTAGCTGGGCATGATGGTACCTACCTGAGGTTCCAGATGCTTGGAAGGCTGAAGCAGAAGGATCGCCTGAGCCCAGTAAATCGCAGCTTCGGTGGCCATGAGCATGCTACTGCACTCTAGCCTGGGCAACAGTTAAGATTCCAGCTCAAATAAAATAAAATAAAGTCACCGCCTCAGCCTACCTTCCTGATCCCCAGTCAAAAGCCATTTTGCTGAATTTCTCTTTATTATACAAAGACTTCTCTTTACTGCTCTTCACATAGGCTTTCTACTAGAGCCTTCCTAAATGAATCTTTAGGGCAAAGACTGGGTCTTATCTTGTTTAATCACATCTCTCATAGTCCCTTAGCCATTGCCCAGCATAGGCACTCAATAAACACCAGTTGTTGCTTAAGTTAAGAGGTTAGGTATTCATCTTAAGAATGAAAATCTAAGCTGAGCTTGGTGGCTCAGCCTGTAAACCCACGCTTTGGGAAGCTGAGGTGAGTGGATGCCTGAGCCTGTGGGTTCGAGACCCGCCTGGGCAACTTGACGAGACCTCATCTCTACAGTAAATTAAAAAATTAGCCAGGTGTGGTAGCGCATGCCTGTAGTTCCAGCTACTTGGAAGGCTGAGGCGGAAGGATCGCTGGAGCCCAGCAGGTCGAGGCTGTGGTGGTCAGGAGCAGCCACTGTACTCCAGTCTGGGCGACAGAGTGAGACACCAACTCAAAAAAAAAAAAAAAAGGAATGCAAATCTAGGCCAGGAATGGTGGTTCACACCTGTAACCCCAGCACTTTGGGAGGCAGAGGCGAGAGGACTGCCTGAGCCCAGTTGTTTGAGACCAGTCAGGGCAACTTGGCACAAGACCTCATGTCTACAATAAATCAAAAAATTAGCCAGGTGTGGTGGCCCGTGCCTGTGGTTCCAGCTACCTGGAAGGCTGAGGCAGAAGAATCACCTGAGTCCAGCAGGTCGAGGCTGTGGTGACCGTGAGCATGCCACTGCACTCCAGTCTGGGTAACAGAGTGAGACTCCAACTCAAAAAAAAAAAAAAAGAATTCCAGAAGTAAGAGCAACGAAGAATGAGACTAAACTATGACTTTCTAAACACGTAGCAAATCGAGTCAGCTACTGTCTGCCAGGTTCACCCACCCGAAGAAAGAAGGCTGACAAGGCTCAAGTCCCTTCACTGAGTTCGCCACCAAGAGTCACCCCAGCAATCCAAGTGCCAAAATTTCAGCAACACAGGCAGGGCCTTCTCAAAAGTTTGTTCCATGTGAAAAGCCTTCATTAAACTCTGAGTTATATTTAGAAAAAAAAATGAAACAGGAGTTATATTTAGATGAAATGGCTTAAAAGAATTTTACCAAAAGCAGCATGTTTATAATGATCTTCCAAAAGAAAAGGTTTTCCTTCGTTTTTACACAACAGCTCCTAAAAACAGAACACAGTCTTTATGCATACACAAAGATTTTGGTTTGGATTCCTTTGTAACTGGAATAACAGGAGCACCCAGATACTGGCAGGACTGCCCACGGGAGACAGCAGGATATACAGGACTTAAAAATGAGCACACCTGTGAGGAACAGAAGAATTTCACATAGAAATCTGAGATACTCTGAGAAAGGTCTGAGAAACCTTGGGCTGGAGCTGCACAAGAGTAGCTCTGACATTTATAAAATGTACATAAGAACCACAGACTCCTTCTGCAACACCACCTACAAGTGTTTGCATCAGCACTCTTATCCTGGGCATTGGGACGCGACTCTGTGTCACTCTGTAGCTCTCTGGCTACATTCACATTCAGCATTCAACATTTCTCTCCTTTGTCTTAAACTATGTTTGACATGCACTTTCTCTGGTGTGCTGACGTACGTTTTCCTAACAAAATTCTTGCCGACAACGCGAGATAGTTTAGTAAACCTGTAAAGCCTTTTCATGAATGAACGTGTAAGATCGGGGTGACTATCTGAAATAGTCAAAAATGGTTTGTGCCAGTTGTCCCTCTCTTCACAGGCCACAGGGTCCCACGGCGCCAGGCGCAGAGGCAGTCACAGCTCACAGGCTTGGCGCATACCCCCACGTGAAGGGGACCTCTTCTCCAAAAGGCTTCTGGAAGAGACCGCTTCCTAGAGTCCCAGCCAAACCACACTGGAGAGCACACGTGAGGCTGTGTGGGGAGAGATGCCCAGACTGTAGGACTGGCCAGCCCCCAGTGGTCCCGACAGGAATTATGCCAGTGAGCGAAGGTGTTGAGGCTGGCTGCTGGCTACTCCTTAGGTCCATCAACACTCAAAACACTCCGGGCACTTCCCACTCTTGCTTCTGGCTTGCTATTTCCAGAGAATGTCTTAGAGCAGCAGAGAACTGGGATCCCCTCATTTCCTACTACCTACAGGCCCTGCAGCCACAAAGCCCCAGGCCATGCGCTTTAGAGGTGAAACAAAAAAAGACCTAAGATGCCAAAAGAGACTGACCGTACATTCTAGGCACTTTTCCAGCAACTCATCAGCTGCCTCCCATCTCCTTCCCTACCCACATCCCTCAACATTCATCTCACTAGGCTGGGAAACCAACCGAGAGCCACTCTGTCTGCACCTACTATCTGCCTCCAGTAAGAATTACATTAATTATAGGAATATAATCACTCAGAGGAAAAGCATCATCTCGGCCTTATAATCCAGTCAAGTGCTTAAATGTTTCCTCACTTGCTCTGCTTACTGGCCTCCAAAGGTCAGGGTCAAATGGGAAGGTTTTACTGTGCTAACCTAGCTGCAGGAAACCTCCCTGGCATATCCGTGAACTTTGTATCCAACAGGGCAGGTCTAACACCAAGTGGTGGGTGCATGAGAGAGACAGAACCACCGGGAGCAATGAACTGACTTCTGTAAGGGCAGTTCTCTGGGGAGACGAGACGTAGGTACAGGAGTGGAACAGAACATATGAAGTCTCCAAGAGAGTGGGTCTTTTAGGAGGTTCGAAAGGAGTATGGTGACCTGAGCCAGGGCAGGGAAAGGCTGCAGGGAGTCCACGTTGGCATCCTCGGGGGAGGGGGGGTTCCCACAACCCCACACAGGCCTGGGTTTAGCAACTGGAATGCCCGGTATCAGCAAGAACCAGCCTTTGCAAGTTCTTGGGCAAAAGAATACAAAAGAGAGTAGAAGGAAGAGACACACAGAAAATCTGGCTCACATGGGCTCTTGCTGGGACAGGGCAGCAGAGTCCTAAGGAGAAATGGGTGTGAAGGGTTAGCCTGCTTGAGGGAGAATCGTTCTATTTGGGACATTTCTGACTGGACCAGGACTTGGCTCGGGGCTGACACACACATGTCAGAGCCTCCCAGACCCTCTCCACACACCCTAATGGGAAATGAAAAGATGGGACTTTAGTGGCATAACGCTCTCACGCACACAAAGTTACAGGAACCTCACCAAAACTTGCAGAACTAAGCTGCAACACATGAGAGGAAACCAGTCAATGCCTAAATAATGTGGCGGTGGCTTGTCGCCGTCTCCTGCAACTTTGACTCGCACCGTTTTTCTTTTCTCTTTTAATGTTACTGAGAAAAAGAAACAGCTATAGACCCATATCCAGCGTTCACTGCACAAGTGACACATTAGGGACCTTCTGGGGCGCTCTGGTCCAGCAGGGCCTCCCCACCCCAGGGAGAAGCTGTGAGTTCTCTGGGGTCTCCCGCGCCAGAGCCTCCCCGCACCAGCCCCCTCACCGCATCTGGCGACGAGTGCCCTCTCTGAGCCCACCGCGAGGGCCACCGCTCTTCGCCGACGGCGGCACCGTGACAGCAGCGACGGCACTTCGGCACCCGGCCTTCCTCGGGCACC